>NW_021770586.1:5814-6722 GCF_005508785.2 Acyrthosiphon pisum
ACTTTAAAATGAATATTATAAATATTCCACGGAAGAATTATGTTCATTTTCCATACTAGTTAAGTCTTTAATATAAAAATTAAAAATATACTGCGTATTTTAAAACAATTCTATATAGTCAGGACTCAAGGCAGTGTGCAAACAATAATATTACAACGATTGACAACTATAGTGTCTTATAGTGACTGGACGATTAACAAATAACGAGTGCGGAGTGACGGTGTGTGTGTGTGTGTGTGTGTATGTGGGATACTGTGATTCGGGGTGTCGCCGTGCTATGATACTATGAACTATAAATAGCCAAATAGTCAATAGATATATGATATACGGGAAATATTATTTTTCCCGTAATATCTTTGTTTGTCGATAACAACATTTACAATCGTCATGTCTTTTCATCGACGATAAGCAATTTCTTCATAATCGATAAACGAAACTAAATAGTAAATAATAAAATAATATCTTGTTTGAACATTTTGTATTTAATATTTTTAAATACAAAATATAATAATATGTATTTGAAATATACTTGAAATACTTCTGTCTAAAAGTATTTAAAATGTATTTAAAATACAGAAAAAGTATTTAAATACTAGTATTTAAATATTAATATTTAAATATTTAACAAGTATGGAATATCACATGTTTCATGTTAGTGAGTTGGTATCGATATCATATTATCATCAACCGATTGCCACCAACTATAATTAGCAATAGTAACAAAAACTCATAGTGTACCGAGTGCTTGATTATATTACATAAGATTATCAGTTTGTGTTTTTCTTTTGTTAATATTTTTGATATTCTCGGTATTTTTATTCTCGTTGTTCCGGTTGTTCGTCTTTTCATTTTTTCACTTAGTGTCTCAGTACAGTGATTATTGTGTAATTGTGCATTTTATATTTAAT
>NW_021770586.1:7477-27560 GCF_005508785.2 Acyrthosiphon pisum
AATTTGTAACATTAAATTAAATTTAGTTTATTAAAATTTTATCTGCATTTATTTATTTAGGAATAATTTTCATCACACATTCGTTTCGTATCCAGTACCTATATCTTAATTATTCGTGTTGCTAACGATACAATTTAAGGTAGGTACCTATTATATATTGTGAATCAAAATGTAATCAATTATCTGCCTATGTTCATTAGTTAATCACGTACAACGATTTTTTATAATATCTTATAATGACAAGTAAATTGTAGATATGCATCTATTTAGATGATAGTGTTTCCATCATTGGATGTATGTTAGGTAGTGGATCGGTAGGTTAGGCGGTAAGATAGGAAACATCAAATAGTCCCCCATTAGTAGTTCGAATCCCTGACAGACATCAATATCTTTTGCATTATTATTTAATGTATAAAATTAATTGATTTTAATTTTTAACTCCTTAAAATAGTTGAGATAACATTAGTGATGTAGTTATACCGATACTTTTTGTGAAGTAAATTAGAACTGAAACTCAAGTTGTATTAACTAACCAGATAGTTGAATTAACATACAGCGATGTAGTTGTAACGATATTTTTTATGAAGTTAATTTGAACTGAAACTTTTAGTTGTATTAACTAACATAGTAAGTTAAATCAAATGGTTACTATTAACTGCATAGCGTAGTCAAATCAACACTTCTTCATCCTTAAGCGAAATTTAACGCTCGAATGTGCACGGAATTGACTTATTTGGTGGTCAAAACAACTCCACAGTTTTATGTGTGCACTGCATTAAAACTCTAATAACATTTAAAATCATAATGAACAATAAAAAAAACTATGAAAGGTCAAAATATCGTTATATTTCTTATATTATAAATAGTTGGAAGTATAATTTATAATGTGTTGGAATTAATAAAATACCTTGCATTAGGCAACGGCTGTTCAGCAATTATTCCTTTAAAATGTGATCTACATATTGAACATCGGGCAATAACAGTAACAAAATTTGATCCTTGTGGATGAACATTCGCTTTTTGAAATGATAAGCAGCATTGTAACTGGGTATGTGCCCAAAAATGTTCTGCTAAAATAGGACTCCATTGATTTTTTGTTAGTGTGTAGTAGGTTTTACAAGTTTTTAATGGCAGATTTTTATCATTTAGTCTGTAGAGTACTTCTTGCGGTTTTATTTGGTTCCATTCATCAACGGAAAATGTAAACACAAAACTTTTTGTTGGAAAATCTTCATCACTACTACAATTGGTATCGGAGCTACCTTTAACAAGTGTTAATATTGTTTATTATTATTTATTACCTATATAATAATATATATAATATACTTGTATAATTTATAAAATGTGAAAATAACACTTGGTACATAAGGTGTATCACTGTATCCACATTACAGACTACCCTACGGTACAATATTAATGTTTACTAAATCTACACCTTTTTAATATGGAATATGTAACAGTAACATAATATATTTTATTTTGCTTACTATTTTCAATGGGTAAATCAATGTCTACTGGTATTAATTTAATTGTAGTGCTAGGAAATCCAAGTTTTACTTTTATGTCGTTTCGTCCTTTGTATACAAAAGTGTGAATGCCAGATTTCGTCATTTTTCTATTCAGATGAATGCTTAAATCTGTCCACACTGAATCAGTGGCTACCACTATTTCTGAAAACAATATTTGATTTCATAATTAGAACACTATATGCCACTGAAGTTATCAGACGTAAGTTTTTGATTTTGAAAAAATGCATATTGGTTTCCTATCACCCAAGAAAAAAAAATAGATTTTTTACATGGAAGATATAAATAACTACATGTTAGGTACTCCTTAACTAAAAAAAACATAAATTATTAACTAAAAAAATACGCACGTGGTTTACACACGTGCGTGAAGTTGGCCCACCCACATTGACGTTCGTGAACTTAGCGGCAATCGTGTAACAGATTTCAATTAAACCTATCCAATAATTTTGTTGGACGTTTGTTGGACATTGTTGGAAAGGTTTTACAATTTGTTGGACCGTCATTAAAAAGTTATAAACATTTTCCAAAACCGCCGCCAAGTTCACACTAACGGCCAACATTAAATAAAACACGTAAAAAACTGTACAAAACTGTTCTCCACGGTTAGTTGGACGTTGTTGGAAAGGTCCCGACATTTGTTGGAACTTTGTTTATTTTATACGAATTTTTGAAAAAGTGCCGCTTGGCCAATTTTTTTAAAAGTTCCAAAAACTAAATAACTAAAAAACTGATTTTTTTAAAACTAATCAAATTAAAAAATTATAAAATGTTCAGTTTTTATAACTAAGGACTTCATTCAGTTTTTTAAAACATTAGTTTTAAAAAATAAACATTATTTTTTTATACAAATATATACATTTTTGTGATAAAAACAGAAATATATATTTAGTAAAATACAGATTGATTTTTAATTTTTTAATTAAATTTTAATTAGATAATAATCTGTATAAAAAATTCAGTCTTAAAAAATCAGTTTTAATAAATTCAGTTTTTTAGTTATTTAGTTTTTTAAGTTTTTGGAACTTAAAATTCAGTTTACCATTGTTAATGTAAAATTTTGAAAATGCTTGAACGGGGTAAGTCGGGGAGCCCCCCACGTATTTATTAATATTTGATACCGTCAATAAACGATGGCGGCGCCGCGGAAGCAATGCGAAAGCAGATCCCGCGGCGTCGTCGGTTAAAATAAGATTTTGTTGACCAATTGACCATTGGTTTTTTTTTGGGAGGGGGGATTTGTTAAGAATGCTGTTTATGAAAAAATGCCATCCAGTAAAAATGAGCTAATAAACAAAATTACAAAAGTCTGTTCAAATATACCAGCTAACATTTTGAAAAACTGACAATATTTTAAAACATATGACATTTTGTTTGTCATTTTGAACATATATTTAAAAAAATAATGAATAATCCAAGAATTTGATGTAGTTGGATCTTCATACATTTTTTCTTTCAAATCCTTGTTTATTAATGGACTTGAACTCTTGGGATTCCGATTTGATGTTAATCAAATAACATCACTACATTAATTTGATATTGGTTTTTGTACAATAAAAAAAAAAGAAGATTTTCAAATCGTGTAACTGTATAATACGATTTTAGATAGGTAACTAGGGGGCCCGTCAGACTCGCTGAGAGTGGGTACCGATTTTGGAGACAACGTCGTTGGAATTATATAAGTCGCACTTGTTCTGAAGGTGATTTTGGTGGTCAGAAGTGGTTTGGTGATAAGGATTTGTGATAAGGCTAGACGATCTCGTTCCGAAGACGGGAATTTTTAAAAGTCGAATTTGTCTAGAGTATGTCCGGTACTTTTTTGTGTGTGTAAAAAAATGTAAATTCGAAAAACGTGTTGGAATGTCTAGCAAGTCAGCCACCTGCTGGAGTAAAAGTCGATTAAATTTCAAGTTAGCCACCTAGGTAAGCAATCCGACTTCGTCGGATGGCAGACTATATACTACACCTAATCTGGTAGGCAATCCACCTGCGGTGGATTGCTGACACGACGTTGAGCGGCTATAGGTGAAAAAAAATATTATTACGTAAAAAAATCTATGTATAATAAAGTATACATACAAAAAAGGTGAATAAATTGTATTTAATAATATAATAATAATGATAAACGATCAGAATTTTGTAAAATTACGTAAAAAAATCGAGAAAAAAAATGCAAAAAGTATCGGATGATGGGCGGCCGTGTTAAAATACAAAACATACTTTTTTGCCAGAGAGCATAATATACAATGTTATAATTGTAAAGTGGTAGGTATAAGTATAATACCACTTGAAAATGTATATTTTTGCTGTTGGATTTAACTGTTAAATGATAAATATTAGAATAAAATACTATTATTTAGTTAATGTATTTATAACTACCTATATATTTAGTTCTATATAAAATGTGCTAAGATTATTATTGTATGAAATAATTATTACCATAGTTAATATTTATTAGGTAACTAATTGTTTTGTTGTTTTTGACATTGAAAAAACGCGAATAGTAAATCACGAATAACGAATATCCATGAATAGTGTGTCGGGTGTTATTCGTAAATATCAAAAAATGACGAATTTGTACGAATCGCGAACCGCGAACCACGAATAACAAATACGCGCATAGTGTGTAGCTTACAACTTATTCGTTTCCGCATTAGCTATTTTTAAAAATATTGAAATATTTTTTGTTTCTAGCAATATTATTATTAAGATAAAATGGTATATATTATTCAACGTTATAATATATATTAAACCTAATATGGAATGTAAACAAAATAATTTGACACAAATGCCCCATTTATCTGACTAGTGCATAATAACGCTCAGCCAGTTTAAATGAGTTAATTATTCTATTCACAGACAAAGGGTTAGATACAAATGTTACAAATTAAAAGACACTGTTCGCTTACTTTTTTCACCATTATCTTCAATAACTATCCGATCTTTAAACTGAAGCACTGCTTCCACAACGTCATCAGGATGAACTGCTGGCTTTCGTCCTTTCATCTTTTAGATAGTTTGAAGATAAAATAATCACAAAACACGTTAACAATTAAAATATGTTGACTAAAGAGTGAACACCAAAACGGACTGTTGAAGAATGATTCATTACAAGTTACAATGCATAATATATATGCATTACAATTGTACACATTTTGCGCCAAAAATAGAATAAAATCACAAATTATTGTTATTATTGATTATAAATAGTAATCCATAAAATGAAGACTTGCCCGTGGCTGTCACGAACCTAGCGACCATATTGTCACAGTAATTATTATAAACGTCGGTAGAGACACATGCAAGTTATCTACATTGAATGTTCTAGCTTGTGAACCTATATCTACCTTGGGCAGTATGGCGTGCGGGTTGCAGGGGTACACGGTCGAATTCGTGGTGCGGACTATTTTATTTGTAATCAATGATTGACAATCATGATATTATTAGATATCAATTTTTTTTTTATTCATAAAAGAAAAATATAAAAATGAAACCAACGAGTACCCTCATCTGAAATATTTTTTCTTATATCCGTTGAATAACTTATATTTGACTGATCAACGATAAGTATTTGACAGTCACATATTATACAGCCCAAATATAGATTTTATATTCCATTGTGGTTTTTATTTAATTTTGATTTTTTATAATTTGAAATACAATAAATTACTGGAGATTTCACACGGAAGTGACGTTCGTGCGAATTTCGGGGATAGTCGAGCAAATGCATGCTAAATGCGTGCTAAATGATGGTGTGGTTCAATTTTAGAAATTTAAAAATTTTCACTCTGGGGCTGTGCTGGCGAAACGCTCAAATTATTGGAAACGATTTCGCACGGAAGTGACGTTCGTACGAATTTCGGGGATAGTCGTGCAAATTCATGCTAAATGCGTGCTAAATGAAGGTTATAAAAAAATATAAAAAATTCCTTTTTTGTGGTTGGGCGGTGTTGGCGAAATGTTTCACCAGCACCGCCCGTTGATTTTTACGATTCCGGAGACACCGATATCGGGCAAATTGCAAAATTAGTCATGCAAATTCATGCTAATTGCGTGATAATTATTGATGAAATAAAAAGTCAAAATTTTTTAATGGGCGGTGCTGGTGCAACGTACGTTTACTCAGTTCAGTAGCAATATATTCCCCTGTGTGGCGTTCTGTGTTGCAATCTATTGTTTTAAATACAATTGGTCTTGGAGTTGTAACTATAATATAAATTATGGACATATTATAATATGATTGTTATTTTAAATTGTATATTAGATAATGATACATTAAAGCTAAAAAATAATAATATAACATAATATGTTTTGAATATTGTGTCAAACTGGCAGCTACATTATTTTTAGTTATTTACCAGTGTAAAAATTATGGTGAAATAATGTAGATTGTAGATAGATAATAAAATCACAATTAATTTCAACATAAATCAAATATTGATGCTACAGTTTTATCACGGTGCAGTTTTTTTATGCTAACCTTATATTACTCCAACCTTCAATTTGAATACCATATACTTTACTGTTTTAATCTTATTGTTTTGTAAAGGTGCGTTTACATTAAGGTGCGTCCACACTGGAGAACGAATGCGAACGAGTGCGAACGAATGCAGATTCGGTCCAAAAATTCGTGGGTTCTATTTTTAGTGTGGACGTACTATAGAGTAAGATAGAGGAGCCGTTCCGCGTTTTGGTTTATGCATAAAGTGACGGATTTTAGCAGTGTAGCCTTTTTGGTAATATGAAATGATTTATTACACATAATATATTGTGCATGATAAAAAAGATAGCTATATTACAAAATTAAAAATGTTAAAAATTAAAATTCATGTATCATTAATTAAACTTATAATGAAATTACAACATATTAAAAAAAAAATACAAAATATAAGTCATTATAAAAATTGTTTTTCATTGGCCTCTAAAAAGTATTAACTTGTTATACCAAGTCCTTAAAGATGGGTTTTCATTACGAGCTCTTAAGCTATGACTGATTTTAAGTTTCACATATGTATATGATATGGATTTAATTAATAGTGTAAGATGATCCGAGAAAGGACTATTACTTTCAGCACTATGAAACTCTAATGATTTAAATATTTTTCGATGGGATAAAACATAATTTAGAATTTTGGATTGGATTGCTATGGTATTAATTGCTCTAGTTTCAAAGTTATACATCTTTAAAAGCTTTTCAGTCTCGAAACAAATTTCAAGCACATCATTGGTAGGGTACATAAGACCACCTTTTTCACCACCTCTATTTTTCATGGTTATTAGTGAGTTTAAAAACATATCTTTATCAATAGCACATAAAGATTTGATGCAAACCTCACAATGGAGGACTGATGCCAATTTATAAACAACAAACCCTGCAATGTAAATGGTAACTTCTTTTGTGAAATTACTAATGCTATATTCATTAGGCTTACAAATATAATCATGGTCATTTATATATGAGTCTACCGACTGATTATTTTCTAATATTTCACTCTCAGATAGAATTAGATCTAATTTATTACTATAATTATTACTATTTAAGTTAATTACTTTTATGGGATCTGAACTTGAATAATGGAGGATGTCAATATGCTCAAGTGGTATACAATTTCCCGTATTAAAAGATTCTATGTCATTTACTCTAATAACTAATTTTTTGTAGGCCGATTGGAACTGACGTGCAGTTGGGTTATTATTATATCCCCCTTGAGCTCTAATACTCCCAAAAAATATTTCCAGGTGATCCTGGCTTATTTTATATAATTTAAAATATTCAAGTACACCAGTAGCTATTAATTTAGAATGCAATTGCAATAAAGAATTTAAACAAACCAGTATACCAATAAACCCTGTTTTTCTGTTTGACTCTAATACTGGTATAAAATCATTTTTCTCTAAAACTTTTAAATCTTTCACGTATTCATTAAACATTTCAGTGAAATCTGCAATGTATTGAAAGTTTTCTTTACATAGAGCTTTTTTTTCACCGACAGCATTAATAGAGCGTGAATTTAATATATCAAATGCTGAATTAAATAATTCAATAAAGTTAACTGTTGCATCCACACCTGCAAAATCTTCAATATTTAATTTGTACTTGCAAAACTTCAGTGCATCTGCAACTGATTTACTAAGCAATTGTGTAGCCAGTTTGACTTTCATCTTTTGCTTAAAATAAAATATATGTTGTTTTCGTAACTTATTCGCTAAGTGACATCCTTCTTGTTCCTGCAATATAAATAAAGCTTCAATAAAATCAAACTTAATATAATCATTCTTGTATTGGAATATTTTTTTTTCGCCAAATGTGTTTCGCACAAGCTTTATCATGTGAGCAGGATCTAGAAATAAGCAAATATTTTCTTTTTGATTGTCAGATAATTCTAAAATAATATTAGTCTTCAATGTTTCATAGTTGAAGTCGCAACCTAAAATCCGTGCCATACTTAAATTAGTTGAACAACCATCTAATGTTACACTAACTACATTTATGCCAGTGCTTTTTAAAAGATACAAAGCTTGTTTTGTTAATTCCGCTTTTTGCATGCTAGTTAAGTTAGATGTTAAAAAATATCCAATTGGAAGTTTCCAACTCTCGTTAATAGAAACAACCATGAACACCAAGCATTCTTTAGCTAAATCTAAAGAATCACTATCTAAACCGTTACCAAAATCAACTCTTCCAAAATATTTTGTACCACTAAATTCAAGATGCTGTCTTATAGCCATTTCATCTAGCATTAGACTACAATAAATTGGAGCTCTAGAATGAGTTGCCTTTAAAGTTAACGATTTAAAAGCTTCACTGGTAAAACCAGGATTAGCATCTATGTGTGAATACCACTTGCTCAAAGTGCGTGTATGTGGTAAAACTGTGTTAAATTGTTTTCTAACATATTGATAAGCTTTTGGTGAAAAAAAATGTAGCGATAAAGCAAAATTGTCTAATAGAAGGACTAAATTTTTTTGGCACTTTTTTCCCTAAGTTTTTTTTAGACCAATTTGTTATCAAATTTGCATGTTTACCAAAAGATTCAAAAAGAATATTAGAATCTTTTCATTTAAAAGATTTTTAGATTTTAAACTTTTAATGATTTCTGCCATTGAAGCAATCCTTTTTTCTTGACGTCGAATAGTTAGTTGTAATTTTCTTAATTTACTGTTTTTGATTTGAATTTCATTGGACAACTGACGAATTCCATATTTAAGAAAAGAGCGTCCAGGTGTATCTTCAGCACAAGAAGTAGACGCAGCATAATAAGATGATTTCAATTTTTTCTAAAAATTAAGTTATAGATGAATATTAATAAATAATATAAATTACTAGCTATAACTATAAATTGCTTACCTCAACAGTAGGAATCGAAGTGTTAAAGGTATCTGGTGAAACACTTGGCATAGATTGATCCAAATCAACATCAACCAATGGTAAAATACCGTCCACAGGCTCAACATTATCAGTTAGCTAAGAAAGAAATATTTTTGTACAAATAATACAATTAAACAAAGTAAATACCTATACGAGTAGCTATAATTGCTTACTTTAACAGTAGGAATAGATGTTTTAAAGGTATCTGATGAAAAACTTGTCATAGATTGATCCAAATCAATATCACCTAATGGTAGAATACCATTTTCAGGTTCACTGTTCTCAGTTACCTAAAAAAAAATTATTAGTAATAGTCATTCATAGAGCAAGTTATATTCTATAAAGTCGTTAAAAAAGTTATTATTATTAAAAAAAAAAAATGTAGTTACTTTACGTAGGATTCTTTTTATTTGAAGGTTTGAACTAGCAGTAGTATATGAGTTAGTCTTGAACACCTCTTCTTTAAGTTCAGAAAATATCATTTTTGCCTATAGGTAGTAGATAGGTAAAGAGAAAAAATAAAAGAATCATGTATTTACACTATTTTCAATAAAATGTATGACCTTAGAACTTACACATTTTACCCTAGATATTATTATTGTTGGAACAGCATGTTTTTGTAATATTCTATATCGATTACGAACAATAAAAGACTCTGGTTTAAAATGACAAGAACATATAACACTATTTTTATTGATGTCTTCCGGAGTTCGGTTATTACTAATGATAAATTGTTTCCATTTTTCCAAAATAAAACTTTTCGAAGGAAAACTGGAACAATTATCTCGTATATATTTACCACATATTTTACTAAAAATTAATAAGTCATAGGTACCTGTGAAAAGTAATGTTTTCGGATTTAGATTTGCCATTTCTTGTTCTCCCACAAATGAAACAACTTGGCATTATTAAAATTTGACTCAAATACCGGTTAATCAACGAGAATTTAATTTAATATAGACAATAAGGAATGTAAGCTGCTAATTACAAATTCAAAAATTGCAATTTGTAGAACCATAAAGTAAGTACTCTTCAAAGTTCAAGTTCAAATCGAATACAAATCACAAATTCACAAGACAGTAAGACACAAATAAATAATAATACAACTGCATGATAATATTATGATAAGAGATATTAACACATACAGTATGTCAAAAATTAAAATTAAATGTACATTTTTATTTTTTTTTATAGAGGTCAAACTGTTAAAATCCGTCATTCTTTGATGCAATAAAATATACATGCAAGATACAGAACGGCTCCTCTATCTTACTCTATGGGACGTACACGCGAAGCCGAACGAATGCCTTCGAACGCTTTCGTTCGCGTTCGTATGCGATCGCTCGGGTGGCAGCACATCAAAGAGAATATTATTTTGGTATGGACGCAATTCGTCACCAAATTGGTATTTCCCCGAACGATCGTTGTTCACTCAACTTGTAGTTATAATGTTTAGTGTTTGAATATTGCACCAGTGTCGTATTGATTTTATACAGAGAATTAGAGGATCAGAGTTATAGTTTAAATTTTTAAGTTTAGTGTTTTTGATTATAATTCAAACTAAATTATTAAAATTTAAAAAAAACGACATGGAATGGAATGATGACCAATCTTTAAAATTAATTCAATTATACAAGGATAATCCAATTCTTTGGGATCCCACGTGTTCTCAATACAAATTGGGCAAAAAGAAAATCGAATATTGGAGAGAAATTACGACTGAACTTAATACAAATGCCATTGAAGCTAAGAAAAAAATTGATAGTCTACTTGCATCGTATCGTAGAGAACGAAACCGCGAAGTTAAGCCATCTGGAGCAGGCAGTGATGAAATTTACCACTATAATGGTTTGCATTTCAATCGATGCAATTTTTAAACGACAAGTTTAAACCTAGGCCTACTAAAGACACAACTGATTCACTTGTAAGTACATATTATATTTGTATTTTATTTTTTTATTTTATTTACTATTGGCAAATTTATCATTGAACATATAAAATACATATTTAACACAATACATTTGATCACCTCCTTTAAGCTTGCTTGAGACGGAGGTGAGAGTTCTTATGTATACCTAACCTTTTTTTTTTAGAAACATTAAGTACAAAGTTTATATAAATGTATATAAATACTTGTATACATATTAATAACCTATTAACAATGATTGATAGTAAAATTTTAAACAAAATTCACTTATAAACTACATAGAATATATATGTAATAAACAATTACAAAATTGCAGTAAACTAAATTAACTTAAGTAAAGCAATTTTTAAACAAACAATATTTTTGTATAGATTAAAATTAATATTTAATGATATACAATATACATAACTCAGTTGCATTAGGTATTACTGCAGCTTTTTAATCCGAATAGTTTTTACAATTCATCCTAAGTACATTAGTATTTTTTTTATACCTAGTATTATAATTATGCTTACATGTAGGTATGACATTTTTATTTTTATAAGATAATAAAAGTAATTTTTTTTAAAATAATTTATCAAAATCAAACACTAGATGCTTTCTCCAATTAAAGTTGTTATCCATATGTAAACCTAGGTATTTTATGTTATCGACTTTATCAATAGTTTTCAAATACAATTTACATATTTTTAAGTTATACAATGTTCAGAGTGATCAGTTATTTCAAAATTATTATTTAAAATTTCCCGTTGAATACTAAACAAAAGTGCGTTTAGATTTTCAAGATTAAGATCTTGGAAATAATTATCAAACCACAATTTAGTCTTTTTAAAAACTATAGATTAGCTTTATTATATAAACCAGTCGAGCTTTCTTCTTGGATCAATGTTATATAGTATAATCAGCAAAACAAATTATATATTGATATTCAATAAATCATTAATATATATAAAATAAAAAATATAGTTCCCAGGACTGTACCTTGCAGTACTCTATGATTTTTGTTTAATATTGAACTATAAGAATTTCGGCATAATTTAGTTTTTTAGAAGGATCTCATGATTCACACTATCAAATGCTTTTTTAAGATCCAAGAATACCTACCCATTACTTTACGATTAGCATCTTATTTTTCATGCATGTAGTTATTAACAATAAAATTAGCATCAGATGTAGATTTACCTTGTAATATATTATGTGTTATTTATTTAAAACACCTTTTTTACAAACTTATATTTTTTAATTAAAATAATAAAATTAAATGAACATGTTATTATAAAAAAATCAATATGCAAACTTGAAATATATAATTATTAATTAAACATTATTATTTTTTATTTTATATTTAAATATATTTGATATTTTAAATACATTTTTATTCAAAATATAAAAAAAACAAAATTAATTTTTATTCGAAATCTGCTTGCCAAGGAACACGACCATTGTTTGAAAAATATTCTGCAAATTCTTGTCTTATTTCTTCTGCAAAATTAGATGGTCTTCGAGCTATTCTTGTTAATGGCAAAAAAGACGTCAAATTGCCTACATCTCTTCTCCAATTTCCTTCAGACAGATCATGCCCTTCCGTTTCACAGTCAAACATTATCGGCGGGTGAACAATATTTTTAAAAGTATTGTTTTTTCTTATAAAATTGTGTAAATGTATGCAAGCCATTACAACGAGTACTGCAGAATCAGGTTCTAAAAGCATTGGTTTTCTTAATACTCGAAATATAGCAGATAAAATTCCAAATGCATTTTCCACTATACGGCGAGATCTAGAAAGTCTATAGTTGAACGATCGTTTTATTGATCCTTTTTCTTGGGATCCTCCATAAGGTTTCATTATATTACACGATAATTGGAATGCTTCATCGGCAACAAAAACGTAGGGAACATTTTTGTCTCTGCCTGGTAAATTCTTCGGAGGTGGTAATTTTAATGTATTAGCTTCTAGTTTTTTGTATAAGGACGTATTTTTGAAAACTCCCCCGTCGGAGATCCTACCCTGACAACCAACATCAGCATATAAGAAGTTGTAATCAGCATCGACAAGAGCCATTAAAACAATACTAAAATGGGACTTGTAATTGAAAAAATCACTACCACTACCGATAGGTGATTGAAGTTGAATATGCTTGCCGTCTATGGCCCCAACACAGTGTGGAAAATTCCACTTATTTTCATATTCTTCGGAAATACTAAGCCAATGTTCCTCAGTACTTGGCAACTAAATTTAGTTTAAAAAAAAAAAATTCTTAAATAAACAAGCACAAAATAATAAACTTATAAACTATTTGACAGCATTTAAAATAATTTGGAAATAAGGAAAAGTACCTAGTTAAGAAACATTTATATTAGATTCTGAACGGAGTGATGAATGTATTGATTATACAATGATGTGTTTTTTCTTTTTTTTCTTTTTGTGTCTGTCATCACATTTTGAAGCAGTAAAAGTTCTTCAATCTTAAAAATCAGGGGTGGTTTTGGGTAGCAAAGTGAATGCATATTGTACTTTGAGAGGTCAGAAGTAAAAAATATTCAAATGCACCGTGAATAACGAAAAAAAAAAATAAGTAAAAAACGGTAATTATTACGCAAAACAAGTTTGAATTTTTTTATTTGGCTGATCCTCAAAAATTAAAAATTGTAGATACTTGACAAAATGTTTATATCGATATTTATATATATATATATAGATACATGGGAAAATTATTGAAAGATTTTGAATTTTTTTGAGCTATCTATAGGCAGTTGAAATAATCAATTTTTCTTAGAATTTTTTTCAAATTTGGCTGGGCAAAAATTCTTGAAAATGTATCATAAGTGTACGACTTAAATAAAAATCAAAAATCGTAAGTCAAAAACTTTTTTTATAAGTGTAGAAAGTTCAAATTTTTACGAAATATGATAAAATCGCAAAAGTTATTCTGTTGTTGAAAATTCATAAATTTTTAAGTATTTATGTCTTAGGTTTAAAAATTTGGTAAAATACTTCTCCATAAGTGTTCCTTCAAATATCTGTAAAAAAAAACTACCGGACTAAAACCAAACATTTTTATGAGCGTTTCAAATTTAAACTTCTATACGTAAATGATGATTTAGCCTCAAACGTGAAACGATTTTTAGTGTTTATTTTTATTCAAAAAGTATAAGCCGTAGAAATTTGAAACTTCCACCAGTTGTTTAAAGTGACATTTTCTTCACATTTTTTTTTTCAAAATATTTCGTAATGTTTCAGCTATTTATAGGCATTTGAAATATCCGATTTTTTTTTTGTTTTTTTTTTTATATAAAATGTCAATTACAATTTTTCGGCTGAGTCAAAATACTTGAAAGTTGAAAATATAAAAGAATGTTTAATATAAGGTAATAAATGGGTTATTCAAAAATGATCAAAATACATATAGTCAGAACTTTTTTTATAAGCAATTGAAGTTCAAATATTGACAAAATTTTTCAAAATCTCGAATATTTGAAAATTATTTTGTAGTTCAAAATGTATAATTTTTTTTTGTATTCATAGCCAAGATTTAAAAATTTAGTACAATGTTGCCCTCGCCCAAAAGTAAAGTTTTGCTTACAATATTTATAAAAAAAATCGAACGTAAGTTAATTAAAATATTTTTACGAGTATCTAAATTTTAAATATTTACGATAATATAAATTTAAAAATTCAAGCTTACTATTTACGGTTTTATATTTTTGTTATTTTTAAAAAAGTACCAGTCGTAGAAACTTGAAACTTCCACATTATACGGGTAATATAATAATATATCCTAGACTGACAAATCATCTCCGTTCAGAATCGTTTTTCGTATATAATGATACCTATTATTGCATTCAAATTTAACACACCCATTATAGTGGATCTACTATATATGACCGAGGTCCACCAACCCCTACTATACAACAGAGCAAGATCCCTGGTTTTTTTTTTATGTAAATAAAATACGTTTGGATAACTAAACATTAATTAATTTATGAATTAATCTGTGCAGTTCCCATCATTTGATTAATTTTTTTATAACATTTTAGCTCGTACAAATCTGGATCAACTGAAAAATCAGAAGATGAATTTTTAGTTTCTCAAAATGCCGATATATCAATAATTGGTGAAACAGACCAAGATGAGACTGAAAGGAGTAATGTTGTTCAGATTGAAACTGTTCAATTTTCCTCGCCAAAAAAAAAAAATATTAATAAAAGAAAAAAAAATGAACAAGATGAAAGCGTAGTAGAAGCTTTAAATCTTATGAAGTCATTATCAGAAAAAAAACGCCATTGTCCAGAAAGGGATGAACGCTCAGCGTTTGGAGAATACGTGGGAAAAAAATTAAAACTTTTTAACGCTCGGAACAGTGCAATCCTTCAAAACCAAATTAGCAACCTTATTTTTAATATGGAAATGAGTGATTCAGCTTATCCCAAATTTGTTCAAACACCTAACTATACTACCACAATCCCGACAACTGTAAGTAACTATGTGCAGCCACAGTACACAGAATTTGTTCCTATGCCACCATCAACATCACCAGTTATCAGCCATTTGCATTCTCCATCTCAGTCATCTTCACTATATCCAACAACTTCAACTTCAGGTTCTATTCCTTTACATTTGACCAACAAAAGTCACAATGTCTCAGAATTTGTTCAAACACCTAACTATACTACCACAATTCCGACAACTGTAAGCAACTATGTGCAGCCACAGTACACATAATTTGTTCCTATGCCACCATCATCATCACCAGTTATCAGCCATTTGCATTCTCCATCTCAGTCATCTTCACTATATCCAACAACTTCAACTTCAGGTTCTATTCCTTTACATTTGTTGTAACAATTTGGGTTCAAGTAGCATAGGTTTTCTAAATACCCTAAATACGGCAGATAGAATACCAAAAACATTTTCAACAACTCGTCGGGCTCTAGATAAACGGTAGTTAAAAATTCTTTTGCCGATCCCTTTTCATGAGAGCCGGGGTAAGGTCTTAGTATGTTCTCTTTTAACGGAAATGCCTCATCCGCTACAAATACATATGGTACGGCCTTTTCCCGTCCAATTAATTTTTCTGCTGGTGGAATTTCTAGCTTTTGTTCTTCAAGTTGATTAAAAAATGATATATTTCGAAAAATTCCACCGTCCGATATTCGGCCCTGGCAACCGACATCAGCACACAAAAAATTGTAATCGGCATCAACAACTGCCATCAATACAATACTGAAAGTTGATTTGTAATTGAAAAAATTACTTCCACTACCAATTGGTGCTTGTAGTTGTACATGTTTCCCATCAATTGCACCAATGCAATGGGGGAAATTCCATAAATCTTCATACTTTTTTCCAACGCTCAACCTCTCTTCTTGGGTCTTAGGTATCTAGAAACGTGACCGTTTTATACATTTCTATGGATATCATAAAAATATTATGATGTGCGTATAAAAATAACGTGGCTTACGACTTTTGATTTACAAAACAAAAAAAAAAAATTTTAACTTAATATGATGAAGTAAACTTTTGGTTAATATTTCAAGGGTTATTCTTTTTGAGTTACACCAAAAAACAAAATCGAATAATCGAAAACTAATTTTGCGTAATGTGTACAATTTATTTTTATAGCTGACTGCCACACACAAAGAACATGATAAACCAAGTGAAGCTATTGAAATCGTGGAAGATCTAATTGAAGATGATAGTGAACGTGACACAAAGGAAGAACAGCCTCAAAAAAAAATATCTTTTGTTTCACCCCAAAAATCCACAGGATTAAAAAGGAAAAAGTTTAAGGAGGACCCTAGGATATCAGAAACTTACCAAATAATAAAAGATATTTCAAATAAAAGGCAAACGCGAAAAGTGAAGAGCGACAACATTGTTTTCGGAGAGTACATTGCCAGTAAACTCGAATTATTTGATCAACATACAAAAACAATGCTTCAACATCAAATAAGTAGTCTCATTTGTTCCGCTGAAATCAACTATATTTATAACAAATCTGGCAACCAAACTCTTCAACTCAATATTAATAATCAGCCTTCAGCTAATAATAATACAATGTTATTTTCATCTCCACTGTCATCACCAAGTTCATCATATTACCTTTCTACAATGCAGCAACCTCATCATCAAGACATGTCTAACTTCTCAAGTATACACGACTATCAGTATCAGCAAACACCTGATATCAACGGTACATCAGCTTATGTCAATGCGTCAGAAACTATCCTAACTGATGACCTAAATACTTCGTCAAGGTAAATATACCTTCTTATTCTTTTATCAAACAATACTCATTATTTCAAAGTGTAAATTTTTTTGAAAATATTTTTTTACATAGTTTCAAGTCGGGTGTACCACTCCACTCCGCTCATCAAAACTTTGAATATTTATAACTCATAAACTACTTGCCCCAAATTCGATTTTCATGTATCAAAATACTAAGAAAAATATTCTGCTTTGGAATATAAAATTAAAACCCTATGTTGTCATTCAAAAAAGTAAAAAAACTTAAAAAATGATAAGGATAAAAAATATTTAAAAATATAGTTTTTTGATAAAAACGTTGTTTTATAAGCAACTTGAAACTATTTAAAAAAAATATTTTCAAAAAAATGTACGCTTTTTGAAATAATGAGTGTTCTTTGATAAAAGAATCACCCAGTATAATACAAGTTGGACTGACAATTTATGTTTTTAATTTTTTTTTTGTTACACATTAAGTTCTATTACTTTCGAGTTCATTACAATGTTTCATTATTATTTACGAGTATTATTAGTGAGGATAAATTGTTATTTAAAAAGAGGATATATTTATTTTTTATTTTTTAATAATACCTATTGTTTTATTGCTTATAATTTCAAGTTTATTACTATGTTTTATTATTAGTAAGTTTATATTTTTATTTAAAAAAGATATATTATTTTTTTATTTTTTTATAATAGGTACCTATTGTTCTATTGCTTATAAATTCAAGTTTATTACTATGTTTTATTATTAGTAAGTATATATTGTTTTTTTAAAAAGGATATATTTATTTTCATTTTATAATTATAATATATTAAAAAAAATTACCTGTATGTAGTCTTGTAGAACCTCAATTATAGCTGTACAGACTTCTGGTATAATATGGGATATTGATGATTTTGAAATTTTAAAAACCAATGATAAGCTTGCAAATGAATCACCTGACGCCAAGTATCTTAATGTTAATGCCAGCCGTTCATTAGAGGGTATAGCTTTTCGAAACTTCGTATCTTCTTTTCGAATTTTAGGCTCAACTAAAGTGAGTAATTGGTTAAATGTTTCGTACGACATTCTACAACATTTTTTAAAGTGATCACCATCTTCTTTTTGTAGGTCGTTTAGCAACATAGTTCCACTATACAATCCTCTGTTTCTGTACAATGAAGTCATCCACCAGCGACGTTTTCTTTTTGTCTTTGATGTTTTTTTTATAAATGCTTTCATGAGTACAAAACTTGAAGCAGCTAATAACAAATCATCTTCTTCACTTGATGACATTTTAAATAAATTACAAATAATCTTCGTCCAGGCTTTCACTTAAAATTTTTAAAAAAAATCAACAAAGTCTTTACTTCACCGCAGCTTTGTCGATACTAAACGTGTATTTAGGAGCGAAGATTTTTGTTGAAGCGAAGACAGTCGAACACGAACGAGCGAACAATGTAAACGGTCGTGGCCGAATGTTTACCGAATATGCGTTCGCATTCGTACGGTAGCATTCGCTTGCGTTCGTTCGTGTTCGGGCTCTAATGTAAACGCTCCTTAAGGGCCCAGGCTCTCCTACCTACCCCCCGGTTCATTGACTCATTTGTGTTGCGTCAATACGTTATCGATATCCTGTGGCGTATATGTACAAAAAGTCATAATGATGATTCCACGAAATGCTTACTGTTCGCTACATATTACATCCTGTTACTAGCTTAAGTATATATATATATATATATATATTTGTGTTATTGTCAAGCCCCATATCTTGTCGATAGATACATACTCTGTGTTTTTTAATGTGGGTTATAAACTATTACACTTCTACTGTTTTACAACCCGGTTAATCTTACTATTTTTGTGTAGTTGCAGTTTTGGCAGCTGTCAAATATTAAGGTGTTCGTTCACCTGTACCTGACAGTGCTATTTATTATGTCTTGTTTTATGGTTTTTGAATATATGCATATATATCTACTTTGTGAAGAGCAAGCCCCCATATCCTGTCGTTATATATATGGCTTGTGGTTTTTAATGTAATGTTTATGATTTTATTATAATATTATTCTCGATTAGTTTTACTGTTTAGTGATTCATATATTTATAATTTAGTTATTATATATAAAATATTGTAGGTATGGGCATTTACGCTTTTTAGCACTACTCCTTACTACCTATGTTATTATGTTAATAATAATAGCTCGTATATTCTCATCTTGATTACCTATTTTATTATGTTCTTTATACTTGTATTATTTGAAAGAAACGGATACTATCCGTTACAGTTTACTTCACAACTAATTCTTTCAAATTCATTATTAAAAGTCTTTTGGATAACACATAACGTGAAGGAGGTTTGTAACTTGGGCTTAAATCTTTAAAAAGTTAACCCAATGAGTATTTTCTACAATTGAAAATGGTGCAGTGGATGAAAAAATAGCTCTTGCCATTAACTCATCCAGACGAAACTTAAAAAATAATTTCAAATTACTATACATTTTTCATAATTTAAAATTTATAAATTAGGTATTGCCAAATGTTTAAGAAATACACTCAGTATTCCCAAAAATTAATTTAATTAGTTAATTTTAAATAAATAATATAATTCCTATCATCAAACTAACAAATTTGAAGTACCTTAACCAATATTATATTATGTTTTAAGTCACAAACAGAATTATTGTAATATCATTAATAATAGTAGTGTGTAAAGAGTACTTATCAAATTATACTTCCATTAAAGATGTATATTATGATTTTTTACAGACATAAATACAATTAGTTAACTATTTTACCTTTTCTTCATTGCTTATGATATCAATAAAGTTCAGTACACTTTGTTGGCAAGACTCTTTAGGGTTTTTGGTTTCAAGTTCAGGTGATGGTGGTGTCAGTTTGCATGTAGAGTTGATCCAAATACCGCTAATATTTAAACTTTCCTCATTAGGCTCTTGAACATAAGTACCTACCTTATAAATATAAAAGTAATTAATAGTTAATACTTAATACTACAAGAATAGTTTTTACATAA
>NW_021770586.1:27660-28467 GCF_005508785.2 Acyrthosiphon pisum
TTCACGGCTGTTAATTATTTCTGGCATTTTTAATATTGCGTGCAGGTTCGGATTTTCTGGAACGAAATCTCTATGAATTTCTGATGATATGGTTCTCGATGGTGTTAAGATCAGATTTTCTGTATAAATAACGCAATTATCGGAAATTTGAATTTTTCCTGTACCCGTGAGTAGGATTCTGCTAGAGTTTTGTGCACATGTTACTGTTACTGCTTGCGAAATGCAATAATATAACCACGCGTTTTGCAGATAAAGCTTATGCCAGATTGTAGTATTTAGGTTCATATATTTGAAGTTACACGCTCCTATCGTTTGATACGGGGAATTGTACAAAGATACCTCACAATTTTCCTGGTGTTTAGATTTACTAACATAACTTAAAAGAGAACAATGTTTCACATTTTTCATACTGATCGTCGGTTAGACTAAAATGATATTCGTTAGTATCGCTTATTGCCAAGTACTGAGCCTGTGGTTCAATGATTAATATATTACCTTTATTTGTAGGTATTGGAAGTGGAATATTATGAAACAGGTTAAACCGAAGATTTGACAATAAGGTTATACGGGTCACAAATACGAGATTCTGTTGGATGTACACTACGCTTTCGGAATAATTCAGGAATAGATAAGTGAGATTCAGTTATAGGTAGCTCTAGTGTAGACGGTAATGTCAGTTGTATTTGTTTAAGTTCATGAATTAATTGAGATGGGGGGTAGACATTTGTATGCATCAATCCATTTAATGCCGAGTTGACAATGGTTTGGAGATTTTGAGTTTCCCAAGCGAATTGGTTTAGAAAAACT
>NW_021770586.1:28517-34473 GCF_005508785.2 Acyrthosiphon pisum
TCTGCTCGTTAACTTTGTCATACATCATTTCAGCGTATCATTGACGGTTTTGCTCAAACACAATAAAAAAAGATAAAAATTTTTATTTTTTATATTTTTTAAAGTATAACACTTATCGCAACATATATATACAAACAGTACATTAAGTCTATTGTAAATTGTGTGGTCTTTAATTTTGGTCATAGGTATTTTTATTGTAACTTGAAAATCTGACGAGTTATAAGCGAAAACAGTGAAAGGGGCGCGCCACCCTTTGAAGAGGGGTGGAGAGCTACGCACAGGGGGTAGGTGTCAGGACTTTTAGTATGTTCATCAGTGAGGTATAAACTAAAAAAAAAATCAAAATCCTGCTTTCGTGGAATTAGTTCCGAACTTTGTCGATTTTTGGTCTAATTTGACTGGACTATATTTGACAGCAATTAATATTATACTACTTAACTATTTTCTTTAGGTGAACTTTTTTCCTAAGTATAATCTAAAATAATTTTCTAAACATTCACATACATCTGGCGGAACCTTTGAGATTGTCCCACTGAAGACAGAACACTTAGATTCCTCGGAACACACTTTGGTAATCGCTGAATTAGCATAACAAATTAAATATTAAATAAGTTTGAAACTTATTAGAAATTTAAAATCAATCTTGATGACGTTTGAATGAATTGTTTTTTAATGAAAATTATAAAATTAAGATATATTAAATGTTGAAAATAACTAAGTTTAATTAATTTTATATATTTTGTATTATCATTATACAAACATAAATAATACTCATAACTAATTAGCAACATAAATGAGATTACTTTTTCTATTAGAATTATGTATAAATCTGTAACAAATATGAAATCGAGTTTTGGTAGCTATCTCTTATATATAAGCAGTGCCGCATTTAGACATTTTGCGCCCTGGTGCAAAAAAAAATTGGCGCCCACTAAGCTCCGGTGAAAAAAAATTGCTTCCCCCTAAGCGGCCTACCCACGGAAAATATGGGAGCTAGATCCTCATTAACCATTTTAGATTTTGAGCACAGAAAAGAATATTTGTTTTACAATGTGTTACATATTTAAGTAGGTTGTAGGTATTTCATGAATAAATAAAATAAAATTATATAAAACTATGAAAATTAATATTAATTAAAAAAATGCCAAACAGCATAATACTAATAAACTTTATACATATTACTGTTATTAAAATAATTAAAATTATACAATTTTAATAATTCACAAGTAAATATATTTCTGGCTACAACATTTTGGCGCCCCTAAAATACTGGCGCCCGGGGCAGTTGTACCCAGGGCCCCCCCCCCTAAATGCAGCTCTGTATATAAGTAGGTTTGTCAATCAATGAAAATGAATCAGATTTTGACGCAATTATTATATCTTTGAATTTAGTAGGTATATAAACAAATTGACATGCACAGCAAATAGGGTATCACTGTTTTTCTGGATTTCCAATAAATACGGCAGTAACTGTATTTTATTGCATACGTTCTACACAATAAAATAGAATTACTGCCGTCTTCGTTGGACTTCCAGAAAAACAGTGATACTCTATAGAAAAAAAAAACGTTGGAAAAAATTGAGTTACTGCCTTTTCATTGTGCATTTCAAAATATTTTTATTATCTAATTCTTTAATATCAATTTATCGAAATATTTTATTTTGTGGATATTTTTGGTGTTTGTTTTTCAGGAGAATTTTTTTTCCCAATTATAATTATTAATGTAACAAATATATAAAAAATTTAAAATCATAAAAAAAAAATATATTAGTTTACCGCGTATAAAAGATTATTCAGTACTCCGACCCCTAAACCAGATCTTCTAGTAGCCATACTAGATACCATCCGCCATTCTTGAATATTGTAGTCGAAAACTTCTGTACTATTAAAATAATCATTATCACTATATCCGCCAACCTTAAATAAAATTTATTATGATATAATTTATTGTTATTTACTTAATATAAAATAATTAATAAAAAAAACTAATAAATTATAATCCAACATTACTGACGGCATATAGATAATCATTTATCACACCAACTCCAAAATACTGTCGTTCATGTATCATCTTAATAGTTGGTTTCCACCACGGTGATTTTGATGTTAAATCTATCACTTCACCGGATTCAAGAGTTGAACAAGCACCAGGAGCACCCACGGCAAACACTAAATTATCTTTCACTGTTGCTATACCAGTTCTTCCACGGCTTGTAACCACGTCTTGTCCATAATGCCATTGGTCCATTATTGGGTCGTACCATTCTGTACTCTCAAATACATCATATTCACATCCACCAACAACAAAAATAACCTGTTTTATTGAAATCAATAAATATATTGGAAAAAAAAAAAATAAATTATAACAGAATCATACTTTAGCTCCATGTCTAGGTCTATTCCGGATGTTTTTGTGGAATAAGCTCTTCCGAATTGAGTATATGAAAATATAATGCTTCAATTATGATATCTTTACCCTTAAAAATTATAAATATATACTAATTTACAATAAAAGCTTAAGGGGGCTGCAGTCGGTTTTGACAAAAGTCAAAACTAATGTAGATTTGACCAATCTAAACATTAATTTTGTTTGTTATTGCGTTTTTAAATATATTTAAATTCAGTATGATAAAATAAACCTTAAGGGGACGGGAGGAGGCTCCAGTCAATGAAAAAAAGTAACTTTTAGACCAATAAGCTTGACAAAACTGGAAGAATATGGTTTGACAGATTTTAATTTTTAAAAAATGGTTGAATTTATAATTCTAGACTATGTTTCTTAGGAATCACTTTTTTTATTTAAAATCAGATGTGCCCAAAATAAACACAAATGTAATACAACTATTTCATGGGATTTCTAAAAAGAAAATGGTTATTTTAAGGTCATTTTAAATTGAAAATTGAAAATCGACTTCCTAAGAAACCTAGATATCTTATCAATAAATTCAAACATGTATAAAAAATTTAAATCGGACATTCCAAAGTATGTGTAATTTACCACCGCTTATTGGTCTAAAACGTATGAAAAATATGTGAGCTTCAGCCCCCTTAAGGAAGAAACTTACATTTAAAACAATTCTTAATAAGAGGTTCCTCAACTACTTTTTTTAAAATGTAATGTTTTGATATTAATGGTAAACGTATTTGTTCCATTAATTGGGGAAAAATAGTTTTTCTTAAACCCAATTCATGTTTAACCCATCGAATAATAGATTCATATACCTAGAACAATAAATACACTTTTAAATTAATTACGCTACATAAGTAGGTTACTTAATTTTTCCTCTCCCAATACTAAAATATAACAATAATCAATATTAGTTTAAATACTTTTTCTTCAGATGGAACTATAAGTTCATCACTAGAGATCAACTTGACTACTTGTTCATATGATAAGGATAGAAATTCTTCACCATCAACAACTTCTCTATGAATCAAAATATAATAATAATAAATACAATTTTCTTATAGAATCATAGTGATAAATAATTTTTGCATACGAAAAGTGTTGTTGAATATATAATTCTGAATTTGTTAACAATTTCGTACAGCTATGTAAATCAGCTATTTCTTTTATACCGATACAATTTGTAGAGCAGAGTTGTTTCTCTAAAAAATCACAACATACATCTTTTACTTCTTGTAACTGTAACAAATCTGCAGCTTGTAGCAAAACCTTGAGAAATAAACAATAAACAATTTAAATGATTTTGTTGTATATAATAAAATCCAATTTTATATATTATTACCTGAACGTTTTCTTCCGTGACCACGATAGCCCCCGAATAAATAAAATTTACTAACAGCTGTAAAGCGGTTGAATCTATCTCTCTCATAACAACAAGATCATGATTTTTTTCTGCAAAATTTGTGAACATTGCATGGAAAAATGGACTAGCCGATGCTAAAACCACTTTGTGTGCGAATATTATTTTTTTATCTTCCGTTTCAAGTTTAATATCACAAAAAATCTCGCATCTAAAAACAAAAATTTGTTACTAATATTTATGTAGCTAATTAAATCATTTACCACTTACTTGCGTAAGGATTGTAATACTTCAAATAACTCAGAATAAGATATTTTTTTATACTCGTATTTAGCTGGTTCACAACTTCTGTATTCTGGTATTTGCGTTGCGTTTTCCATTGTGAGTTGCTGGTATAATATTGAGTTCAGGATTTGAATGCCTAAAAAACTAAAAAAAGACAATTTTAAAATCAAATATAAGTAACGATAAAAATCGGTAATAATCCTCTATGAAATCAAGTCATTTTAAAGATAATAATGCGCAATTCAATGATGTAAAATAATTGTATACAAAAATTGATTCTGATTGAAGACGGTCTGTCGGCCTATATTTACTAATACACAAAGAATCGTACAGACTTACCTATAAATATCAAATATTGTACAAATTGTAAGTTAAAATGCTCAAACAGAATTAATGTTCTGTTATTTTTTTGTTATAGGTATAAAATAAGATTAGCGCACACAGTGCCATAATAATATAAAGTCAGTGTTAGTTACTCAAATGCTTTTTGGAAGTATTTGAAATAGGTAATCTACAAACATAAAAAAAGAAAGGTGGGCAAGTGGGTGTCGCTGTGCTGTACAGTAGGTTACAAGTGGGTCACTGTAATGGATGGTGTTAAATTTGTATTCAATGATATAATATCATTGTGTAAGAAAAACGATTCTGAGCAAAAACGGTCAGTCAGCCTATGATATTACTAAATATAATATTGTGAATCAAGTAATTTATATATAACCTATTTATGAACCTTGTTTTAAATTTTCAATCCTTAGCTATAAAAGTTGAACATTTTATAAAATTCTAATTACATTATAACTATTAAATTTATTTTGATAAATTAAAAACCTGTGCAGATGTATTTTTAATATTTTTCAACTGCTATTGTCACAATAAATCAAGAGCCTTGCATTACATTTTCACGCTTTTTTACCCAACAAATAATATTGTATTGATATTTATAGAAAAAACTGAAAACCTAAAATGTCCGTAAACAGCTCAAAAAGAGTCAAAATATTTTCCAAATTTTATAATGTTTAGAAAATAAAAATGTAAAGATTCAGTAAAATTTTCAAGAATCTACAGAGTACAGTTATTTGTTTTTGAATAACAACAAAATAACAAAACCGCTAAATGAAAAATCGGGTTAATATCCAATGTTGTAAAAATATGAACTTCAAACGCTCATAAAAATTTAATTTGATATGTTTGTAGATATTTTATTCTTGATAAAGGTAGACAAACTTATGAATAATCTTGAATTATATTTTCAAATCTTAGATTTAAAAAGAAAAATGTTCATGAATTTCTAACCCAAAATATTTTTTTTAATTTTCATGATATTTATGTATTTTGTCAAGATTTGAACTTTAAATGCTTGTAAAAAAAATTGTTACTGGCTGTTGATATGAGGCCTGTATCAAGTTTGTTACCCAACAGATAGTTTTGTTGACATTCATAAAAAAAACTAGAAACTTAAAATGTTTCTAAACAGTTCAAAACAAATCTAAATACTTTGAAAGTTTTATCGTGTGTAGAAAATGTAAATATAAACAGCCAGTGAAAATTTCATGTATACGTTCATTTGTTTTAGTTACATCAAAAACCAAATTTTGTCGAAAACCGATTTTGCATGAAAATTTCCGGTTTTTCCTTAATTTTTATGTTGTTTTTCCTGACACTTTTGAAAACTATTGAGGGAACAAATGCAGTTTAGTTCCCACGCGATTTTTTTGATTTTTTTTCCACCAAAATATGTGTTTTAAAGCACTGAATACAAAAGTCTAATTCCAAAATTCTCGCAAATCATTATTTTGGAAGTTATACCAAGAAAACTATAAAATAGTAATGTTTTAAAAAATACGTGATATTTACGATAAAAACATCAACAAAACTACATTTTGATTTTTTTTTTTAAATTGTA
>NW_021770586.1:34523-47533 GCF_005508785.2 Acyrthosiphon pisum
ACTGCCAAAAAGTGTATGGAATTTAAAAACTGCTTCAAAAAATTAGAAAAACCAAGATTTATCATAATTGGATTGCAAAAAGGGCGTAAAAATACGTTCTTAAAAGATTATAGTATATTCGATCATTGTAATCTAACAAACGTTAGAGTATTTCTGAACTCAATAGCTTATCCATACGATAATTTGAATTTAGATTTTACAAAAAATAATTTCACCTTATTATATGATATGTATACATCGTTTCAAGAATCGTACTATGAAAAAAGTATACGGAATCCAATATTGAGTCCTTCTACTTTTCTAACAAATGCCCCCATTATAGTCATTGATACTTCGAAACAGAACGATTCAGCAACAGCCTCGGCAGTGGATGTTCAATTGGAGATTGAAGCTTCAGAATCACTTACGGGTGTAACTGTTTATTTTTTATTAATTCATGATCGTATTGTGGAATATGTACCTTTTACTAGAGAAGTAAGAAAACTTGTGTGGAACAAATGCAGTTTAGTTCCCACGCGATTTTTTTGATTTTTTTTCCACCAAAATATGTGTTTTAAAGCACTGAATACAAAAGTCTAATTCCAAAATCCTCGCAAATCATTATTTTGGAAGTTATACCAAGAAAACTATAAAATAGTAATGTTTTAAAAAATACGTGATATTTACGATAAAAACATCAACAAAACTACATTTTGATTTTTTTTTTTAAATTGTATGTGTTTATGATGAATGGAAATATGCATAAAGATTTTAAATATCGTACTTGATGTTTAAAAATTCAAAAATTTGAAATCAAAAAGGTTTTTTAATTTTTTTTAATTTTTTCAATATTACATTATAAATCTTCGTCATTTTCATCCGTTTCAGAAGACGCTTCATCATCACTTACCAATAAATTATTTTCTTGTATCGCTTTTGGATCATAGAGCTCACCAGCAAGTTTAAAAAATTCCGTCAGAGGTTCAATATTTAATATACGACACCTTTTCAGGAACATAAACTTAGCTAAATATCCACCATAAAACCGTTTTTTGCGAGAATATTGAGAAAGCGAAGCCTTTGCGTGACGCCACATTCCCTCAACAGTATTTGTGTGTGCTCCTGTTTCCGGATTTTTGAACTGAATAGAATGATTCACCGTTAAGTGAACAAATCCTTCATCTTCCAAACATTGATAACTCTAATTAAACAAATTAACACAATATTACAACTAGATATCACAATATCCCTCGGCGGAACTTGTCGGTTATCGCGACTACCGTAAAAATTATAAAAAAAAATTATAAAAACTAGCAATAATTAATAATTCACTTAAGGAGGGAAATGCTCAGACATGCAATTTAAAATATCAATTATTTGATAAAGTGTGTCAGTGATGCTATGCTAGCGGCACTCGTCGCTACGCTCCTCGGCGCCGTCGCTCCGCTCCGCTAATCGAAAATATCCCCCGACATGCTGTGCAAAACCCCCTCATGTAGGTCACAGGGTAAAAACTAAATGTATTAAGGTATTTATACCTTCCAACAATCGCTGATAATTGTAGTCCCTGGTAAGATCCAATCATTGATTGCTGTTAGAAGGGTATCTTTATCTCGCTTTTCTACTGGTATTAAAAAACAATCCCCAGTTTCTCGCTGAACACCACCAAAAATCCATTGTCCATCTACGCGATGCCCGCGGTTATATTTTCTTCGACCAAATTTGGACTCGTCAATTTCGACAACTTGACCAACTCCACCTATTACATGAATTAATTACTTTAATAGTGTAAAAGAAAATGATTTAACTTTTAATTCTAAGATAGGTTATTTTAAACTTACCTATCTTATTATGATTTGTAATCATAGCCTCGAAGACGACTTCTCTATGAAACGATGACCAATCAACAGCAGTATGTTGAGCAATTTTAATTTGTTTTACAATAAATGACAATGACACATTTTCTAACCACAAATATGCAAACGATACAATTTGGTATAACGACAAATGCGATTTATGAAAAAATGTATCTACGCGAATCGATTGATAATAGTCGCATTTGTTTTTTTGCTTATTTATAGGTGCCCTACATCTCCAACCAAACCCGTCTAAAGAACGCACATCAGGGTATAATTTTAAATAATGACCATTTTTACATTTTAACACACAATCACGGGCCCATCAAATTCCACGATTGCAATTTTTCTATTACACTTATTGAGACGGGGCCATTGGTTTTATGTTCAAATATATCATACAACTCAATAAAATTAACAAATAACATTTTAAAATGATATGTTGTCGTAACTGTAACAAAAACTGTAGTGATCTGGAGTATGCGTGTAGGCACTAACATAGCAATCCTCAAACAGTAATATTTAATACGAAAATAAAACATTATCAGTTCTATAACCTTTGGAAAGTCATTAATTATAAATTATAATAATGTTAATAATAACAACAAAATAAAATAAAATAATTAATTATAGGCGACAATCCAATACGAAAACGTAGAAAAGCAAAATGTACAGCGTTTCGCGCGCATGCATACGTAAATGCGTAAAATCGTAAACTTTGGTAAGATATAACTTCCAAAATAATGATTTGCGAGGATTTTGGAATTAGACTTTTGTATTCAGTGCTTTAAAACACATATTTTGGTGGAAAAAAAATCAAAAAAATCGCGTGGGAACTAAACTGCATTTATACCCGAATTTTTTATTAAACGTTCATCCATACACACTGGGCTCACAGCCACACTAGTGGTTTTTTTTTCAAAATAATTTCTCCTTTTTCGTAACTTCTGCTTGTATGTCTTAGAAACCATTTTAGAAATAAAGTATAGTAGGTAACTATAAACTAAAGTACGGCCTACTACAACACTGTAACAAACGATTAACGAGACAACAGACAACAAAGAAAACGTGATTTGCTCGGCGGCGGCGAATAAACAGATCTAAACGACTACACCGAACGTCACCAGAAACATGAATGTCGATAACAGAAATAACGAATACGATAAGCGAAGACGCGGGCGCCGGGCAACGGCGAAAACCGCAAGTCGTAACCGCTGCCCAGTGTACGACCGCGACGAAAACGTATACGGAATAGAGGGGGTAATACGGTATCGTGCGCTGCTGCGTGAAACGTAATAACTAAAAACGGTCGAGCACAATATCTTTTTGCTTCAAAAATACTTGACTTTTTTGCTAATATATTCGTTATTATTCAACCAATTTTTTCGAAAATGACAAAGGTATAATCTACAAATCATGCCCGATCTATTGATATCACAAACAGACCAATCCGTTCATTAATTAGGTCTGTAGGTCTGGCTAATGAAAACGGGCAAATTTACACACATTCAATGGGCAAACTCTGGCTCGTGTAATATACTACGGTAGTGACCGCTTCGCTTTTTTTTTACTTAGCTTCGCGCCACTACCGTCGCGCTGGATATTATAATATATAGGTTAGGGCTTTAAGCGATAATCGATGTATCATAAGGTGAGATACATTAGAGCCCTAACTCGAACGAACGCAAGCGAATGCTACCGAACGAATGCGAACGCATATTCGCTAAACATTCGGCCGCGTCCGTTTAAGGTGCGTCCACACTGGAGAACGAACGCGAACACGAACCAACGATTGCCAGCGAATGCACCATTTGGCGCCATTCGCCATTCGTAGGTTAAAATTCGGTACTGGGTAAATGTTCGTCCAAATCAAATTCGTAGTTTGGCGTTAGTTAGCCATCGGTAGCCTTCGTTTGTGGTTGTGTTGTTCGTCGTGTCAGTATTTTTATTTTATTTGTACTTAATAGTTATTACAACAGAGTTAAACTTTTTAAATACACATATATATACACATTATAATGTCAAGTGACGATGATGATGATATGATTTTGGCAGCAGCTAATTTTATTATTATAAAACATTTGAGTAAAAAAAAATAAAAAACGTAAAGTTCGTCGTTGGTGGATGACTTCTTTGAACAAAAATAGGGTGAACTACGGTGGTAATCATCTGTTGGATGATTTATTGAAAGAAGACTCAGGTAATTTCGAAAATTTTTGTAGAATGACACCAGAAATGTTTGGAGAACTTCTTGGTCTCGTAGAACCTCTAATTGCTAAAAAAGATACAAATTTCCGAAAAGCTATATCACCAAGAGAGCGATTAGCAATAACATTACGTTTTCTAGCTACTGGTGACTCGTTTAAAAGCTTGTCATACCTGTTTAAGGTATCTAAACAAGTAATATCAACTATAATTCCATCAGTTTGTGAAGCTATTACTATAGTCTTGAAAGATTGTGTACAGGTAAATATTATTTTTTATTAAATTCAAATCACTTATATTTTTAAAAATAACTTTATTTTTTCAACCTTTGAATAAATTAATAAAATTATAAATTATATTAATAATAATTGTTGATAAAAAATAATGCTTATTCGAATAAAAATTGGCATGTCTTGCAATATAAATGTAAATAAAAATAATAAAAATGTAATTTCTGTACTTACACAACATACTTAAAAAATACCTTTTAATAATCTTAAGTAAAGTAGTATATCATTTTTTAATGAAATTCTGAGACATCGTGACTTTTTTTGGTCAAATGTAAAGGAATAGAACCTGAAGTTGAAGTTGTTGGATATAGTGAAGATGACTGAGATGGAGAATGCAAATGGCTGATAACTGGTGATGTTGATGGTGGCATAGGAACAAATTCTGTGTACTGTGACTGCACATAGTTGCTTACAGTTGTCGGGATTGTGGTAGTATAGTTAGGTGTTTGAACAAATTCTGAGACATTGTGACTTTTGTTGGTCAAATGTAAAGGAATAGAACTTGAAGTTGAAGTTGTTGGATATAGTGAAGATGATTGAGATGGAGAATGCAAATGGCTGATAACTGGTGATGTTGATGGTGGCATAGGAACAAATTCTTTGTACTGTGGCTGCACATAGTTGCTTACAGTTGTCGGGATTGTGGTAGTATAGTTAGGTGTTTGAACAAATTCGGGATAAGCTGAATCACTCATTTCCATATTAAAAATAAGGTTGCTAATTTGGTTTTGAAGGATTGCACTGTTCCGAGCGTTAAAAAGTTTTAATTTTTTTCCCACATATTCTCCAAACGCTGAGCGTTCATCCCTTTCTGGACAATGGCGTTTTTTTTCTGATAATGACTTCATAAGATTTAAAGCTTCTACTACGCTTTCATCTTGTTCATTTCTTTTTCTTTTATTAATATTTTTTTTTTTTGGCGAGGAAAATTGAACAGTTTCAATCTGAACAACATTACTCCTTTCAGTCTCATCTTGGTCTGTTTCACCAATTATTGATATATCGGCATTTTGAGAAACTAAAAATTCATCTTCTGATTTTTCAGTTGATCCAGATTGTACGAGCTAAAATGTTATAAAAAAATTAATCAAATGATGGGAACTGCACAGATTAATTGATAAATTAATTAATGTTAAGTTATCCAAACGTATTTTATTTACATAAAAAAAAAACCAGGGATCTTGCTCTGTTGTATAGTAGGGGTTGGTGGACCTCGGTCATATAGTAGATCCACTATAATGGGTGGTTAAATTTGAATGCAATAATAGGTATCATTATATACGAAAAACGATTCTGAACGGAGATGATTTGTCAGTCTAGGATATATTATTATATTACCCGTATAATGTGGAAGTTTCAAGTTTCTACGACTGGTACTTTTTTAAAAATAACAAAAATATAAAACCGTAAAAAGTAAGCTTGAATTTTTAAATTTATATTATCGTAAATATTTAAAATTTAGATACTCGTAAAAATATTTTAATTAACTTGCGTTCGATTTTTTTTATAAATATTGTAAGCAAAACTTTACTTATGGGTGAGGGCAACATTGTACTAAATTTTCAATTCTTGGCTATGAATACAAAAAAAAAATATACATTTTGAACTACAAAATAATATTCAAATATTCGAGATTTTGAAGAATTTTGTCAATATTTGAACTTCAATAAATTGCTTATAAAAAAAGTTCCGACTATATGTATTTTGATCATTTTTGAATAACCCATTTATTACCTTATATAAAACATTCTTTTATATTTTCAAGTATTTTGACTCAGCCGAAAAATTGTAATTGACATTTTATATAAAAAAAAAACAAAAAAAAAATCGGATATTTCAAATGCCTATAAATAGCTGAAACATTACGAAATATTTTGAAAAAAAAAATGTGAAGAAAATGTCACTTTAAACAACTGGTGGAAGTTTCAAATTTCTACGGTTTATACTTTTTGAATAAAAATAAACACTAAAAATCGTTTGAGGCTAAATCATCATTTACGTAGAAGTTTAAATTTGAAACGCTCATAAAAATGTTTGGTTTTAGTCCGGTAGTTTTTTTTTACAGATATTGAAGGCACACTTATGGAGAAGTATTTTACCAAATTTTTAAACCTAAGACATAAAAACTTAAAAATTTATGAATTTTCAACAACAGAATAACTTTTGCGATTTTATCATATTTCGTAAAAATTTGAACTTTTTACACTTATAAAAAAAGTTTTTGACTTACGATTTTTGATTTTTATTTAAGTCGTACACTTATGATACATTTTCAAGAATTTTTGCCCAGCCAAATTTGAAAAAAATGCTAAGAAAAATTGATTATTTCAACTGCCTATAGATAGCTCAAAAAAATTCAAAATCTTTCAATAATTTTCCCATGTATCTATATATATAAATATCGATATAAGAATTTTGTCAAGTATCTACAATTTTTAATTTTTGAGGATCAGCCAAATAAAAAAATTCAAACTTGTTTTGCGTAATAATTACCGTTTTTTACTTATTTTTTTTTCGTTATTCACGGTGCATTTGAATATTTTTTACTTCTGACCCCTCAAAGTACAATATGCATTCACTTTGCTACCCAAAACCACCCCTGATTTTTAAGATTGAAGAACTTTTACTGCTTCAAAATGTGATGACAGACACAAAAAGAAAAAAAGAAAAAACACATCATTGTATAATCAATACATTCATCACTCCGTTCAGAATCTAATATAAATGTTTCTTAACTAGGTACTTTTCCTTATTTCCAAATTATTTTAAATGCTGTCAAATAGTTTATAAGTTTATTATTTTGTGCTTGTTTATTTAAGAATTTTTTTTTTTTAAACTAAATTTAGTTGCCAAGAACTGAGGAACATTGGCTTAGTATTTCCGAAGAATATGAAAATAAGTGGAATTTTCCACACTGTGTTGGGGCCATAGACGGCAAGCATATTCAACTTCAATCACCTATCGGTAGTGGTAGTGATTTTTTCAATTACAAGTCCCATTTTAGTATTGTTTTAATGGCTCTTGTCGATGCTGATTACAACTTCTTATATGCTGATGTTGGTTGTCAGGGTAGGATCTCCGACGGGGGAGTTTTCAAAAATACGTCCTTATACAAAAAACTAGAAGCAACTAATACATTAAAATTACCACCTCCGAAGAATTTACCAGGCAGAGACAAAAATGTTCCCTACGTTTTTGTTGCCGATGAAGCATTCCAATTATCGTGTAATATAATGAAACCTTATGGAGGATCCCAAGAAAAAGGATCAATAAAACGATCGTTCAACTATAGACTTTCTAGATCTCGCCGTATAGTGGAAAATGCATTTGGAATTTTATCTGCTATATTTCGAGTATTAAGAAAACCAATGCTTTTAGAACCTGATTCTGCAGTACTCGTTGTAATGGCTTGCATACATTTACACAATTTTATAAGAAAAAACAATACTTTTAAAAATATTGTTCACCTGCCGATAATGTTTGACTGTGAAACGGAAGGGCATGATCTGTCCGAAGGAAATTGGAGAAGAGATGTAGGCAATTTGACGTCTTTTTTGCCATTAACAAGAATAGCTCGAAGACCATCTAATTTTGCAGAATAATAAGACAAGAATTTGCAGAATATTTTTCAAACAATGGTCGTGTTCCTTGGCAAGCAGATTTCGAATAAAAACTAATTTTGTTTTTTTTATATTTTGAATAAAAATGTATTTCAAATATCAAATATATTTAAATATAAAATAAAAAATAATAATATTTAATTAATAATTATATATTTCAAATTTGCATATTGATTTTTTTATAATAACATGTTCATTTAATTTTATTATTTTAATTAAAAAATATAAGTTTGTAAAAAAGGTGTTTTAAATAAATAACACATAATATATTGCAAGGTAAATCTACATCTGATGCTAATTTTATTGTTAATAACTACATGCATGAAAAATAAGATGCTAATCGTAAAGTAATGGGTAGGTATTCTTGGATCTTAAAAAAGCATTTGATAGTGTGAATCGTGAGATCCTTCTAAAAAACTAAATTATGCCGAAATTCTTATAGTTCAATATTAAACAAAAATCATAGAGTACTGCAAGGTACAGTCCTGGGAACTATATTTTTTATTTTATATATATTAATGATTTATTGAATATCAATATATAATTTGTTTTGCTGATTATACTATATAACATTTATCCAAGAAGAAAGCTCGACTGGTTTATATAATAAAGCTAATCTATAGTTTTTAAAAAGACTAAATTGTGGTTTGATAATTATTTCCAAGATCTTAATCTTGAAAATCTAAACACACTTTTGTTTAGTATTCAACAGGAAAATTTAAATAATCATTTTTAAATAACTGATCACTCTGAACATTGTATAACTTAAAAATATGTAAATTGTATTTGAAAACTATTGATAAAGTCGATAACATAAAATACCTAGGTTTACATATGGATAACAACTTTAATTGGAGAAAGCATCTAGTGTTTGATTTTGATAAATTATTTTAAAAAAACTTACTTTTATTATCTTATAAAAATAAAAATGTCATACCTACATGTAAGCATAATTATAATACTGGGTATAAAAAAAATACTAATGTACTTAAGATAAATTGTAAAAACTATTCGGATTAAAAAGCTGCAGTAATACCTAATGCAACTGAGTTATGTGTATCATTAAATATTAATTTTAATCTATACAAAAATATTTTTTGTTTAAAAATTGCTTTACTTAAGTTAATTTAGTTTACTGCAATTTTGTAATTGTTTATTGCATATATATTCTATGTAGTTTATAAGTGAATTATGTTTAAAATTTTACTATCAATCATTGTTAATAGGTTATTAATATGTATACAAGTATTTATATACATTTATATAAACTTTGTACTTAATGTTTCTAAAAAAAAAAGGTTAGGTATACATAAGAACTCTCACCTCCATCTCAAGCAAGCTTAAAGGAGGTGATCAAATGTATTGTGTTAAATATGTATTTTATATGTTCAATGATAAATTTGCCAATAGTAAATAAAATAAAAAAATAAAATACAAATATAATATGTACTTACAAGTGAATCAGTTGTGTCTATAGTAGGCCTAGGTTTAAACTTGTCGTTTAAAAATTGCATCGATTGAAATGCAAACCATTTAGAGTGGTAAATTTCATCACTGCCTGCTCCAGATGGCTTAACTTCGCGGTTTCGTTCTCTACGATACGATGCAAGTAGACTATCAATTTTTTTCTTAGCTTCAATGGCATTTGTATTAAGTTCAGTCGCAATTTCTTTCCAATATTCGATTTTCTTTTTGCCCAATTTGTATTGAGAACACGTGGGATCCCAAAGAATTGGATTATCCTTGTAAAATTGAATTAATTTTAAAGATTGGTCATCATTCCATTCCATGTTGTTTTTTTAAAATTTTAATAATTTAGTTTGAATTATAATTAAAAACACTAAACTTAAAAATTTAAACTATAACTCTGATCCTCTAATTCTCTGTATAAAATCAATATGACACTGGTGCAATATTCAAACACTAAACATTATAACTACAAGTTGAGTGAACAACGATCGTTCGGGGAAATACCAATTTGGTGACGAATTGCGTCCATACCAAAATAATATTCTCTTTGATGTACCGCCACCCGAGCCATCGCATACGAACGCGAACGAAAGCGTTCGAAGGCATTCTTTCGGCTTCGCGTGTACGTCCACACTAAAAATAGAACCCACGAATTTTTGGACCGAATCTGCATTCGTTCGCACTCGTTCTCCAGTGTGGACGCACTATACATGAATTAAAATAATATTATGGTAACCCATTCGAATTATATTATTTATTTATAGTAAAATGCGAATCCCGCATATTATATATATTATATTATATTATATTATAATATAATATATTTAGTGCACTATGCGCCTATACCGTAAATAATGTGGACGAAATTTTAATAAGCATGAAATAAATATTTAAACGAATGCATTAACAATACGATTCTAATTTAATGTGTGGCTACTGTTAACTTGGTAACCTATTATTAATGCTTATAGATTTAGGTTTAATAAGCATTATTTATGATACTCTATTTTAATGTTAGTCATTGTAATTTTATTAAGCATTTAATACAAATTAACTTTTTAACATTTATAATCTAACCTAAATCAAGTGTTTATATAGCACTAAGTATTTAAATTAAAATAAACGTTTAAAAATAAATACTTCATCTAGAACTATTGAATCTTATTTTTCGAACCTTTCAAATTCAAGTCAACTTAAACGTTTATATTAGTTTTAACATTGGAAAATGTTATGTGGGCCGGGATGGTTATTAGCGCTTCCCAACAAACCAAATGATAAATATAGTATATTTATAGAATAATATTTTTTGAAGAACGGTTATTATTAGAATAATAATTTTTATGCTGTGGATATTCGTTGATTGTGATAACATGATGCATATGCGTCGATTTTATATATGATATGGATAATCCCTGTAAATAAGAATGTCATATTCAGGGATATATTAAGTTTATTTTATCAATATTCTATTATTCATAAAAAATAATCAAAGAATACTTATTTAATATTCTTTATAAACATTATAAGAATAAACTTATTGTGTTATTTTATATATTAATAGAATATATTATTTTATGATTTGCATATTCTTAAATTGTGATACAACTTATATTTTTCAAGGTAATATTGATATATTTATATTTAGATATATATAACCACTTTTTAAAAAAATATTTACTCTTAATGAAAAAATATCTATCAACTATTATATAGTGTTTCCTGTTCCCAACATAACATTAACTAAATAGTTGGGGGAAAAAAAATCATCTATTAAATAAATTTATATTTAGGTCATTCCATAATACACTAATATATATAGTACTATAAATATTTGATACTCATTTAACTTTAGATTACCTATATATATATATTTTAATTTATACATACTTATATAATATATTATTCTATGCTATCACAATATCACTATACATCAATATTTCTATTTTCTCATATGACCAAGTATCATATTATATACTAAATTACAACAAATTAAGTTGTAGTAATTTAGTTGAGTAATTTAAATAAACAAATTGAGTTATAATTAGAATAATCCTTTTATTCAATTGAACATATTAATTAAAAACAATCTGATGCTTTCCAAATCTTAATAAAATACAATATTAAAATTTTAATTTTTTTTGTTTTTCAATCTTTCTGGAGCTTTTGTCAGCCAAATGCTTGTCGTTAACTCAATTTCTTTTATTGTTGTATTACTGAAAATCATCTGTACAGCATCTAAAAATATATATATATGCATAATTAGGTACTTAATAACAATAAGAAAAATATTATAAATATATTTTAGATTCCGAAGAAAGTGACAAATCTATATTTATTTTATAATGAGGTGTTTTTTACAGTGCCGCCCATGTTTTCTTTTCACAATACCTACTTTAAAAATAATCGGGATAAACAAAAAAGAAATCAGAGAAAACAGGAATTTTTATACAAAGCCAGGTTTTGACGAATTCAACCTTTTTATGTTAAATGGTATAGTTTAAAAAAGAGTAGGTCAACTAACCTAAGTTAAGTTACCTATACTTATTATACAATATAAATGTATTAATTCTACATAATATATTATAATGTTGAAAATACTTACGAGTTAGTAAAGTTGACAAAATAGTTTTATTAAATGGTTTTTTGGTATTTTTGTGTCCAGTATAGTTGTATTCAATTGCAAGCTCATCATTAATAAGTTTTTTTAAAATTCTCCTTATTAATTGTTTCACATCAGAGCCACCAATCAGTGTTAGCATTTTAGCCTGAAAATACATTGATAATGAAATGAAACATGTTTGTATATATTATATACATAGATAATACATAATGGATAGGACATTCGACCCCAAACTGCATGCCAGAAGAGCACCAGGGTAAACATAGCGGTAACTGTAAGGTATAACTTGGTTACATAACGTCATTAACTACGATTAGTGATAGTAACACAGATCAGTGGCGCCCAACTCTCCACCAAGTTATGGTTCAAATCACATATGACTAGGTACCACCACCACCACTACTATAGTTACTACCGTTGTGGTTAATTTGGAGAAATAATAATTTTACACACACCTCAATTATTTTTAAATAGCGTAACAGTGAATAATTAATAAATAAAATGCAGACTAATCCAATATTATGTAATTCAGTACATTTTATACTCAGAAATAAATTTAAACATTCCTTTAAATGATAATAATAATAAAATACATTTTTATAGTATTAAGTAGTTAGTACCTATTATAGGTTATAAACTATATAAGATGTTTCTTCAAAACTGAACTGCAGTTAGCAAATATATCAATAACTTGACCATTATCAATCTCTATATCTGATTCACATGACATTATTAATAATTGTTCTAAGCGATCCTGTGATATTGTTGTCCTTAATCTATTTTTAACTATTTTTAACTTAGAAAAAGTTCTTTCAGTCGTCGTACTTGCAACAGGTAATGTACATGCAATATGTAACGCGTCATAAAGGCATGGAAAAACATTTTTTAACCCTGCTTTATGACACACTTGAAGCATATGTAGTAAAGTTCCTAAGTTATTATGTTTGTGTACGTACATCCCTCCTTCATC
>NW_021770586.1:47583-55870 GCF_005508785.2 Acyrthosiphon pisum
CCCTGGGATAGACGATTAGGTATGATTTAGTGGACCTACAGGTAAAAGCGTTAGGACCAGTTAACTTTGTTCGCTCATTTGTGAAGGCGGAGAAATTTGAGATGTTGGAGATGTAAAACGGTGGAGCCCGTGGCGTGACGTCTTGTACATCGAGCGTCGGCTGCTCGACACTTTGATTTGCAGGACCCGGTTTTTCGTTACGAGCTGATGCACTGTTGGTGGATGTGATGAATACGGTGTCACTGGAATCCTCGGAATACAGGGCAGCAAACCGATTTGGTGTAACGAATATTTTTGATTTTTTATCGGCAACTTTTGGAGAAATTGACGAATTTGAAAGGTTGCGTTTGTTAGGCATACACGTTTGGAGTGGACCGCCACCGGTGTCGTGGACTTTGTCTACCATATTATCGGACGGCAAACGCGATAACGGAGCTCATAAGCAACTACGTGCGTGCACATTGAGCGTTGTAGCCGGACTGATTATACAATATAAATGTATTAATTCTACATAATATATTATAATGTTGAAAATACTAACGAGTTAGTAAAGTTGACAAAATAGTTTTATTAAATGGCTTTTTGGTATTTTTGTGTCCAGTATAGTTGTATTCAATTGCAAGCTCATCATTAATAAGTTTTTTTTAAATTCTCCTTATTAATTGTTTCACATCAGAGCCACCAATCAGTGTTAGCATTTTAGCCTGAAAATACATTGATAATGAAATGAAACATGTTTGTATATATTATATATTACATAATGTTAATTATTTTTTAAAAATAAACATTAAACGAATGAAGCTTATATACAAGTTTCAACAATGTATCTTCATCATTAATGATTTGAGATGTTATGTCAGCCATTTCTTCATTATTGTTCAAGGGTAATTTGGAATAAATTTCTGCTGCTTGCTAACTTATCAGAAGACAAATTTAATGATGGAGATAATGAAACTGGGTTTTTAGCTGAATCATTAATTTGACTTAGAGCCAACATGATATTTGACAATATTTTTGTGTGTTCTTCAAGTCGCAATTCCATCGAAACCAAAATTCGAGACATATGTCTTTGAAATACTGTAAACAATAACAAAATAAATAAATAAAACAAATATTATAATTAGTTACAGTATGATAATAAAGATATATAAATATAGTAATACATAATATAGGATTATCTATTGAAGGTAAGACACAATGTATAATATAAACATGTATCAGATATATGGGCGATTCTTTTATCTTGGACCATTATTATGGGTTCATCATTATTTCAAAAACAGTTTATCATTAATTTTATATAATTATTTTAAGTCTTACTAAACAATTTTTCTTTTAAAATATATTTTTTGCAATTTTTATTGTTATAATTTTTTGAATGACAACATAATTATTACATTTTTAATTATTAATTAGCATATTCTAAAATTTATTAATGAGTATTTTGATATATATATATATATAAATCAAATTTCAGAAGATCATATTCTAATTATATAGTTATAAGTAGAGATGTTCCGGATACACGGCAATGACTTGATGGCCGAGTACTCAATATCATAATTAAGACTTGGAACTTACCCGGTATCTGTCGTAATACTAAACTTTTACCAGCCCTAACCTGTTTATAAAAAATTATCTACCCCGAACATCTCCAATTATAAGTAATAAAAAATTATACATGATCAGATTAGTGGACCAACATTTTTTGGAGTACCTGGCCGTTGATTAATATGCTAAATGACTAATTTGCTTAGCTTAATTTTAATCACTTATAAATCATAAACTACTCAGATGCAGATGTGTTTTTAATATATCAAAGTACTCCAAAAATATATTCTTTCAAAACAAGAAATTAAAATTGTGTGAATTCAAAAAAGTAAAAACTTAAAAAATACAATACATATTGAACTGACTGTTATATTATGTAGATTAATTTCCTATTCATAAATACCTGCTTGGGCTTCATCATTTGCAGAGTTGGACATTGATACATCATATCTGTTGCTCAATAATTGTGTCTTGTTAACTGCAGTATCATTATGTTCATCATTGCTAAAATTGGCTACCACACTAAGATTGGGATGATATGATTCTAATTGTTCTGAAATGAATACTTAATTAGGTATATATGAATATCAGAATATAGTTATATAATATATTAAGTATATACAATATAATATATAGATTCAACAGACTATAGGTACCAATAACTACAAGTTAGGTACTTTTAAAAATGTTAATGAAATCTATAACATATGTATATATATTAAAATAATTAATAAAGTAGGTAGGTATTTATATAATTATTAATTTATTACCTGTCATACTGCCATCATTTTCACATGATCTTATTATGGTATCAACAGTTGCAGTGTCTTTCTCAGTAACAAGTAAATTGTTCTCATTTATGATAGCTAAGTGTTGTTCTAAATTGTCAAGAGTAATATTTCTAGATCCACCATCATTATCATCATCATTATCCACTTATTAGTAACATATAAATATACAAATGAAATAATTAATTATGTTCAATATAAAATTAACATAATTCAAATTTGTAATTACCATTAAATATGTTGGGTTTCGGATATTTATATTTTGGTAAACATAACTCATTATCATAATCATCATCTTCACTAGATAATAAGACACCCTTTTTTTTTTATGGCGCTGATCTTTTTTTTGGGTAAATCTCTTGAAGTTTCTTTGGTTACTTTTGCTTCAAGATCGGAAGTTATTGTTGCTTGGTTTGCAATTTTTGAAGCAAGTTTAAAATCATTTATAGGTGTTTTACACAGACATTTTACTCTGCATTTTTTCCAGTCTATTTCTGGATTAAACTGAAATCTTATAGCAGAACTTAATTTTGCTTTACTATAAGAATTAGCTGGCCACAAGCACATATCCTTATTTATCAATCATTTGGTTGGAATAACTTCAACGGTTTCTTCTTCTGTAAATTTTACAATCGTCCAATTTTCTAATGTGGACATTTTAAAAGTATACTAGAATAAAAAAATAATTAATTGTGTATAAACTATTATTAATAGTTTATTATTGTTATTTAAATATAAGTATTTATCTTATATTAAACTAGGTATATACAGTATTTAAAAAAAATTACAAACAAATAGGTACAATTGAATTTATGCATTAAAAAAAATCTATGTATGAAGTAAAGGCTAAACAACAAAACCTGACTTGTATGGTAAGCGAATTAATTTTTGATAAACCTCAGATAATGGCCAACAAAATAAATCGTTAGATAGTTCAGACACTAAATGTATACCAAATATAGAAGACAAACAAGGTTCTGTATAAAAATCTGCTACTAAATTGTATTTTTTTCCAATTATTACAATTTTATTTAATGAAGGACAAAATGCAAAATTTGATATTTCTACAATAAATTTATTTTTTAAAACACAACATGAATTTGGTAAGTTAATTTTTAGTTTAAAATTTGAAAAATGTGCTTCTTTGTACTGAGAATCAGTAGTACCATCAATCAATATACCTGTATGCTCAGTTTTCATAATTACACTCTCATTTTCATTTAAAAGTTCACTAGATTGAATAAGTGCTTCTTCACTAAGTCGATTGACAATTTGTGGTAAAATATAATTTGATTTTCTTATAACTCTTTTTAATTTTTGTAAGTAGTTTTCAGCTGCAAAATTACTAAATACATTTAAATTTCCAAATTTTCTTACATCATCAGTAAGGTGAAGTAAATTATGTAAATTATGTGATAAAAAATGAACCCCATAAATTTGTTTGGTATATAGAACAAAATGTTGAAGCAAATTTTCAGCATAATCGATATGAAATTTTAAATGTTGATCCGATAAAAGGACACTGATAGCAACATGTAAAGATACAAAATGTGTGTATTTAGGCTCTTGTAATACAGCTTTAAGTACTAAGGCCCAGTATACAATAAGAATTGTCGAAATTCTGTTGCTTTAAAACGCTTAGACTCTTTTAAAGACCTCGGCTTTCTAGCTAATTCTAAAGGAATATATTTTATAAATTTTAGCATTGATGCTGAAATTTCACATACTTGCTTGGATGAAAATTTATGGGGTGGACGAACAAATACCCAAGTTGTTACAAGTAACTTTTTTACAACACCTAGACATATGAGGTGCATATAGTCAAGAGGAACTTCTGTGATTAAACCAATATTTGGTATTTTTTCTAAAATTGTTAAGCCAGTATGATGAGTAGGATCTTTTTTACTTATGAAGTCAGCATCAGTTCTTTTAATATTATGATCAATTTCAGGAAAACATACACGGTCATTTATATATTCCCTCTCTTGTACACATTTAGTACACGAGGAATAACCACTATGGCCTTTTATTTGTAAGACACTTGCTTTGGCCACAGCATCAAAAAGGTACATTTTAATTAAAATTTTTTTTTTTCACCATTTAAATATAAGCCATTATTAGTTAGAGCTATTACTTCATTAACAAAATCTTCTAAAAAAATATTAAAATCCGATGGTTTTTCATAACCATGGAAAATGCCTAATGTAAAAATGCAGGGAATTATTTTGACATTTAGAATAATGCAAATTATAGGATATAATTGACTTGGTGATAATTTGCTAATAGGGAGGCCATCTATATTAATAGCAACTTCAAGAATATCTGGAATATTTTTATTTTCAATGTTTTTAAATAAATTATTTAATCCTTTTTCTATGCCAAAATGGAAATATGTTCCAGTATCATTTATATATTTTACATCAATATGTCTTGGAGTGTTTAAAAAAGTCCTAGGGTCTTTAGGAATGCTAATATTTTTTAATTCTTATTAAATAGATTTTTAATTTTCCTATTTAGTTGTGATTTTGAGAGTAACTTTTGATGTTTGCTATTCATTTTTAAATTTAGTTAGTTATATTTAGTAATTAGTATTACTTATACATAATATAAGTAGGTACCTACTACCTAATGCAAGGTTATGTGTTTATAAAACATTGAACAAAAAACTAAAAAGTTAGATACCAATACTCATACCATATTGATTATAAATAATAATAGTGATTTATAATCAATACCTTTACCTAATTATTAATAACATTAGAATCAAAACTTATTAATTAAAAAAAAAAGGTAGGTACCAAACGTACACCAATTTATTTTTCAAATGTTAGCTTCATTTAAACACAATTTATAATTAATTAAAAAGCTTACCTATGTAGCTGCATAACTTGAACTTGACAAACGGCGATGTCATGAATCAATGTGTTCACACTGGTGGTTATTTTCTTTGTCTCTGACCGCGGTGTACTCGTATACTGCGCCACTTTATGGTATATTATCTCGACTCGACGCGCCAGCCGCTAATAATATTATGGGCTATCATCGATATCGAAAAATATTTTAATTTTAGTTTATTTATAAAATATAAACACCCGTATCCGCGTATGGCCGTATAGACGGCGCGACTCAACGTCATTACGTAATAGCGATAGCTGATAGTAATAATAATATTATTTAAGTGGTAATACCTAAATGCAGATTGTAGTGTCAGGCGCCGGAACACCGCTATTTCATAGGGGACGGTTATTTTACCGCAATCACGGTTGTCGTTTCTCGATTTATCCTCGGGAATTGAAGGATAATTTTAAAATTGTATACTGTATAATTGTATAATGATGATAATAATAATAATAATAATTTTATTTATTACGGAATTAATTCCAATTAAATTTTAAATATACAAGAAAGTTACCTACAAGAGTATTTAGGGGAAAAGGAGAGAGAAAAAAAATATATATATAAATCAAGTTGTGTGTACATAATAATATATAATATAATATAATGCTTTGCCCCAAGGGCTATCGTTTATTTGGTCCGCAAATGCACGCCATGCGGTGTTCTTTGCCTTTCTTATCGTTTGCAGATAGTTGTTACGTATCGCGTTATATTCTGGTCTATTTGTACGGTGGAGACCCAAGCGCCTGTTCTTAGCGAGTTCAGCTCGAAGAGAGGTCAGTTCAGACGTCCACCAGGGCTGTTTCCCAGTGTAGCCTCCCGGGCGTTTAAGTCAGGGTATAGATTTTCTCGCCGCTTTTTCTAACGCGTTTATGATAGTGCGAGCTTGTGTATCAACGGTGGACACGTCTATGGTCTGTTTTGGTGCATAAAGGCTCCGGGAAAAAGCCTCCCAGTCTGCTTTCCGGGTGTTAAATCGGCAAGCATCTGGAACCCGTGGAGCTCTGTCATTGAGATTCAGTTTGAACGACACCACGTTGTGGTCGCTGTCCGTAACATCGCGGACCATCCACTCGCTGGCTAGGTTGCGAGTTTGAGGTGCGAGTAGCGTGACGTCAATGTTTGACGTACCCATACCTTTACGATCGTACGTGGGAATGTGTCCTGGCCTGTTTGCCACAGTTAGGTCAAAGTCCTCGATCAGCTCTTCAACTAAGCAGGCCTCTGCTGTTGTTATTTGGACAGTGCCACAACCGGGAGTGACCATTCACATCTGCACCGATTACTGTGCGAGGTTCTCGATCTAAGATTGGTCTGAGTTTCTCAACGAAACTATGGGTCGGCATGTTGTATTTAAAATATTCCGATACCACTGTAATGTCATCCGTCTGGCCTCCTCTGCAGATTTTAATTGCAACTAGTATTGTGATGACAGGTTTGTTAGTTCAATGACCCGTAGTTTCGGGTTCAGAATTACAATTATTGCACCGGGATTGGTCCCGCCGGTAGCTTGCCTGCATTTTTCGAAGGCGTATGCATCACCGTTGCTTTCTACCGGTTCCTGTATGAGTACAAGGTCCGCCTTTGTCTCATCGCAGTGATGCCTGAGCTGGAGGCTCGCTATTTTTTGTCTATTGACATTATGCTGGACTATGCAGATGGACCCAGTCATTGCTGGCCGAAGTCCGTTTGCCTTAGGAGGTTCCGTTCTGCCTGACTCCTGGCCTTACATTCTGCGCTGGACGCCCTGTGCGGTCCCTTGCAATTGACACACTTCACTCGCCCCTCGCAGCAGGTGCGAGAGTCGTGTGCCCCCGCGCAGTTCCTACACGTAGGCGTCTTTTGTTCACATCTGGCTGATGTGTGCCCGAACTGCTGGCAGTTGTAACATTGAAGCATAGAGCTGTGCACCTGGTCATTCCGATGTATAGTGGTTTGTTCTCTATCTTTTTGAGTATGCCTGGGGTAACTTCAACCACCCAGTGGACTGCGTTCCCGTCTTTCGGGCCCAGCTTATGGAGTGGAATCATGCAGCTAATGTCGTCTGCGGTGAAACTGAGTTCGCTGTTCTGAGCCAGGAGGCAATTAGCGAGCTCCTCCTTGTCTATGCCACTATCAACGTCGTATATGATGACGCGCGGCTTTTTTGGACCTATCTCGATGACGTGATCTAGGCCTCTCATCTCCTCCAACGTATTGGAATCATCGGGGATGATGATGAGCGCTTTGCCGCTTACTACCGTATTGGCTTTAGGGTTGCGAATCCTTGCCTTGATGGTCTCCCAGACTCCAGCCTTAGCACTGGCTACCGACATGTCTTGCGGTATCTCAATCATGAATCGAGGCGTTGCCTTAACTTTCCTGCTTTTCTTGAACTGATCTTTTTCGACCGCCTTTTTGGATTTAGGCTCAGGCTTAGTCGCAGTGGCCAAACTGTCCTTTGGTGCACCTGTAGCTGCTTTGGTAGCGTACGTGGGTCTTTTTGTCGGTTCTGGGCAGGGCGCATCTTTTTGGGTTTTTAATACCTCAATTTCAGCCCTAAGGCTGTTAGTTTCGGCGTTCTTCGCATCTAATTTATTTATGAAAGCTGTTAGGCACTCAACCTGGGCATTCTCTTTGCCCTTGATAACACCCGTCAGTCTACTATTCTCATGGGTTACTTCCTGTATGAGAATTCTGAACCTGCCTAATTTTTTCAGCATGTTTTCAGCTATCTGGACGCCAAGCTTTCTTTTCTCCTTCTCTTGGACAACCGTCTGCTCCAGCCAGCCCAGGAGATCGCTGAATTCACCCGGCTGCTTGCAGACCTTGAGTTATTTTGCAGCGTGGTCACCTAGAGAAGATGGTCCACGTTTGCTGCCACCTGCAATGCCCATGTCACCACAATTGCATGCAGCGTCTGTAATATCCGTAGGGTCGACGATATCATCGTCTCCAGATCCTCCCCTTAATCTCAGGGGGCTGAGTAGCAATGTCCGTTATTTTTAATCGTATCTTCGTAGTCTATACAGTTCCGTTCCATATTCAGTTTCGCATTTTTGGTACTCACGTGA
>NW_021770586.1:56167-67088 GCF_005508785.2 Acyrthosiphon pisum
GGGGTTAGAGGTCCGGAGTTTGCCTGTTCCCGGACGTCGGTGAAAGCCTCTTAGCGAGTAAGCTCGGGCGGGGTCACCACGACAACGTGGGCTTTCGTCGACCCCGGGCGACAAGATACACGAAGCTCCCGGGTTTGGTGTCCTCAGCGCGGCCTTGCGGTCTTCCGACTACAATTACGGACCTTATATTAGCACGGGGTACTAGTCAAGGGCCCTAGAGGCATACGACCGTCAACCAACGGGCCCTCCCCACGCGGTGCATGGCCAGAGGACCGCCGGGTTCTGACGGCCGCACGTCGTCTAAGGACCACGAGCACCGGACCCGCATGGAGGGCTTCTCTGGCGGGCCCGTACCATCCGCCTAGGGCATACAGGTGCCTTTTGCCACCTTGGTGGGGCCGAAATCTATGCACTTTGCTTTCCGTTTATGGTCACGGACAACCTTCGCTGCATATAGCCCCAACGATAGGCTGGGTGGGCGCTAAGGAGTGACCGTGCTTTCCCGGCTGTACGGGTCGCGATACGCCTGCGACGCGGCCGCGTCGACGGTTCTTGCCGTCGGGCGAGCCGACCATGAGCTCCCGAGCTCGGCGTGAGCGGTCACGCCGAAACGCGACCGCCGTGACGAACGTCACCCGGGCCATTCGGCCGGCGGGGATTCGCGAGCTCTGTCCGTTTACAACCGAGCGGTTTCACGTTCTTATGAACTCTCTCTTCAAAGTTCTTTTCAACTTTCTCTCACGGTACTTGTAAACTATCGGTCTCGTGGCCGTATTTAGCCTTAGATGGAGATTACCACCAGCTTCGGGCTGCACTCTCAATCAACCCGACTCGAAGGCGCGGTCCGATCCCGTGACGGCCTCTACTGACCTGGCACCATCTGCGGGCCATGGCCCCGTTCAAGGGAGACTTGGACCGTCACGTGCGCCCCGGCAACGAGGCCGGCCCGTACGCCACAACTCTCATACGTACCGCGACACAAAAGTGCGCGGCGAGATTCGGCGATGGGCTTTTCCCGGTTCGCTCACCGCTACTAAGGGAATCACGGTTGTTTTCTTTTCTTCCGCTTATTAATATGCTTAAATCCTGATCTGAGGTCGAAACGTATCGGTTGTTTGTCTCTTAAATTACACGGCAGCCTGCGGTCCGCGCTCCGCCCGTACGGTGACCGCCCGCGTCCACTTCTCGGAAGCCGGAGAGGTCTCGTGGACTCTCAGCCGGCCCGGCCGCGCTCTCACGCGTCGGGCAGGCGGAGACGTGCCGTTTGACGACGCGAGAACCAGTGACTGTTTGCCGTCACAACTTGGGCGGACGACCGGAGTGGGTGGACGGCGCATCGGTCTGGCCGAGTATCCGGTATACGACCCTCAGACAGGCGTGGCACGCGACCCGCGGGTCACCGAGGCCGCAATGTGCGTTCGACTGGTCGATGTTCGTATAACCTGCGGATTACACGACGACGCGCAGATAGCTGCGGTCTTCACCGATCCACGAGCCAAGTGATCCGCCGCTTGGTGTCGGATATTTTTTTGTTTTGTTTGTTCGGCGAATCTTCTACGCGCACGCGCCGTACGCGGACGCACGACTAGGCACGTACGGTCTTTCAACGTGTTAACCATCTTTCGGTCGACGCTCGGTCGGGGGTCGCGGCGCGCGGGCGGTCGTTGAGCGAGTCGGCGAGCGCACGCGGCCACGGGGTCGGATGAGGCGCGCGCGAGACCGGCGAGTGCTGCCGGTACCGCGGGCCCGTCTCTAATGATCCTTCCGCAGGTTCACCTACGGAAACCTTGTTACGACTTTTACTTCCTCTAAACGGCCGATTTCTGTCATCTTCGCGATCGCTAGACGACCCAGCCCCCGAGGGGGCCGAATAACGCGCGTACACTCCGAAGACCTCAATGCGACCGTTCAATCGGTAGTAGCGACGGGTGGTGTGTACAAAGGGCAAGGACGTAATCAACGCGAGCTGATGACTCGCGCTTACTGGGAATTCCTCGTTCACGTGGAAAAATTGGAAGCCACGATCCCTAAGCACGAAGGAGGTTCAGCGGGTTACCCGGAAGCCTGTCGGCCCAGGATTGTTAAACACGCTGATTCCTTCAGTGTAGCGCGCGTGTGGCCCAGAACATCTAAGAGCATCACAGACCTGTTATCGCTCAGTCTTGTGCGGCTATTTTCGTCCGCCGCCTGTACCTCTAAGAAGAGTTTAAGCTCCTGGGAGCCGGCGGTAGCCCTAGTAACGTATCGTGATCCGCTGGCGACGGCCGCGAACACAGCGCGCTTCACCATGGAGCCCGACGCACGACGGACGCAAGCCGACCAGAGGTTGCCCCGCGGCCGACATACGCCCGCGGCACGCCGGGACGTGGATGGCGCGGCCGCGCCCTACAACCGCCGTGGACGATGGGCGAACGCGTTCGGGGATACCGGGCCGAGCCGACGGGTACTCGAACACTGACGGCCGATACCGCCAGCGCAATGCACACGCCGACCCGGGTTTACCCGCCTAGTTAGCAGGACAGAGTCTCGTTTGTTATCGGAATTAACCATCGCTCCACCAACTATGAACGGCCATGCACCACCCGCCGAATCAAGAAAGAGCTCTCAATCTGTCAATATTTCCGGTGTCCGGGCCTGGTGAGGTTTCCCGTGTTGAGTCAAATTAAGCCGCAGGCTCCACTCCTGGTGGAGCCCTTTCGTCAATTCCTTTAAGTTTCAACTTTGCAATCATACTTCCCCCGGAACCGAAAATCTTCAGTTTCCCGGAAGCTGCCCGCCGGGTCGTTAATGAAACGCCAGCGGATCGCTAGCTGGCATCGTTTACAGTTAGAACTAGGGCGGTATCTGATCGCCTTCGAACCTCTAACTTTCGTTCTTGATCATACGAGAACGTACTTGGCAAATGCTTTCGCGTCAGTTCGTCTCGAGACGATCCAAGAATTTCACCTCTAACGTCTCGGTACGAATGCCCCAGCCCGTCTCTGTTGATCATTACCTCCGGTCCCGAAAACCGGCCTGGCGGCCCACGCACGGGAACGCCCGGGAGGGCGATTTCGCGAGCCCTAGACGGGCGGAGATGCGCGGGACCGAGGTTTTGTTCCATTATTCCATGCGACCAGTATTCAGGGCTTTTGACGAGACGGCCGTGAAGCCGCCCCGCCAGATTCGAGCCTGCTTTGAGCACTCTAATTTGTTCAAAGTAAACGTGTCGGCCCGCCGGCGGCACTCGGTGAAGAGCACCGCGCAGCAAGATTGGAGTAGGTGGCCGCCGTCGTCGAACACCGATGGCCGCGAGGCGCGCCGGAAGCATGAGACACGTGTTCGCCTGCCGACAATACGTCCGGCCGACGTAACTAACACCCCGGACGGCTGACAAGCGCGACGGCGACCGCGCCGACGGGACACGTGGTCCCGCGACGTGGCCGGCCGCGACACGACGGACCGCCAGGGTGATCCAGCACCGTCCAGACACAGACCCGACTACGAGCTTTTTAACCGCAACAACTTTAATATACGCTATTGGAGCTGGAATTACCGCGGCTGCTGGCACCAAATTTGCCTTCCAATTGATCCTCGTTTAAAGGTTTTAAAGTGTTCTCATTCCGATTACGGGGCCTCGGATGAGTCCCGTATCGTTATTTGTCGTCACTACCTCCCCTTTCCGGGAGTGGGTAATTTGCGCACCTGCTGCCTTCCTTGGATGTTGTAGCCGTTTGTCAGGCTCCCTCTCCGGAATCGAACCCTGATTCCCCGTTACCCGTTACCACCATGGTAGGCATGGAACCTACCATCGACAGTTGATAAGGCAGACATTTGAAAGATGCGTCGCCATTCGAAGTTATTCAGAGTCACCAGGTCTTTGCGCGGGCCGCGATCGGGACGCGCACGAGGCGCGCCGCGACGGTCGGAACTCTGTCGGCATGTATTAGCTCTAGAATTACCACAGTTATCCAAGTAACTTGGGTACGATCTAAAAAACTAAAACTGATTTAATGAGCCTTTTTTTCACCTTAATGCGGCATGCACTGAGACATGCAATGCTTAATCTTTGAGACAAGTTATGATTTCTGAATTCGAAACGTATGAATGATAATTATGTATTGGATGATCTTAAATGTATCTCGAGTTAAACAAATAACGTATGAAATCATCATACATGGTAATATTGAATATAGTCTATCGAAGAACCTGAACGACGAAAAAAAAATGTATCTGCGTACATTAGACTGATTTTGTTGGTGAAATGTTTCTTTTTGTTACTATATCGAATTTTGTTAGCTATATGTATTAAAATAAAATAGGAAACTGTAAATAGAGAATATATTATGTATAACGGTTTAGTATAACTACTTGCCTATCCTCTTCTTTACATCTTAACTCTAATATTTTAAATAATAAATTAAACCTATAATTATTACTAATCAATTTAGAATTAATTAACAGACTTTTTCTACGTAAATTCGTCTTCCAACACTCGTGTCCTCTATCACGTCATATAGTTTTATAAACATTTTCATAAAATTCACGTAGCATGATTTCGAAATCATAACTAGAATATTTAGAAATTTCATCGATGAACCATATTAACTCACATTTAAAAAACTTACGACTAACATAGCTAAACCATACTTTCTTATTTACTAAATGATAATTTTTACAGAACTTTTTTTTTAATCATATTACATTCGTGGCAAGGGAGGTTGAATGAACAGTTCTCCCCTGAACCGAAACCTCTTCCACACGAGCCGACTATCGACTCTATACTCGATTTCTTTAATAACGATTATAGAACTTCATTATCTGTATACATGTTAATGTATGATTTAGAATTGTGAAATAATTATAATGATAATAACTTACATGATTCTATGTCCATGATATATCCCGTTTGTTACTTTCAATAATATAATATGCAGTTTCGTATTTTAAATAATATACCGTTTGGTATTTTAAAAAAAATGTAAGAGTTTAACACGTTCGTTTTAAAATATAACTGTTTATCATACACAATTTAAAAAATATCTAGGATTAATTACGAACTATGAATTAAAAATTTAGTTATAGTCGACTGACGTGAAAATCCAATAAGGTGTATAGCAATGGTTTATCGCAAAGTGATGCGAATACAGATATTTTTGAATTTAAATTTAAACATATTATAAATGGGGAGGTGGGGTGAGACATGATAATCGATCTTTGGAAGGAGTACCTGTAATAATATTCATAGTACTGTTTATGAAAAGCTGATATTATACCGTACCTTATGCCAGAAAAAGAAAGGTAGTGCAGAAAACTAAAAGGATCAAAGATTATTCACTATAATGTTGTTACGTGCAGCCCTTTCAGAATCCAAACGATGATGCCGTTTATAATAATAATACTAATTTCATGTGATAAAATGTGTCTTAATGATTTAGAACAGTCAATTATGTAAATATAGTAGTAATGTAGAATGATTCCGTGGTAGTAGTGGTGTGGCGGTGTAGCGGTGTATAATGGCTTGTGGCGTGAAGTGACTTCGGTCTTGCTGGTCCAGGTACATCTGATCAGGCTGTGCTCCTGTATCCCTTATATTTGATGTCAGCTCCTTTGATCTGGTCAGCATACGGAACTCGCAGGTGGCTTGGGTGTTGTCGCATAAGTTGTTGTTGTTGTCGTACTTGTGTTCATAGATTGTTATGGATAAGATTGCTATACGCTTTTACAAGGAGAACTGCATAGTATGGTTCGAATAAGTAAAAGCGTTTTATAATACCTTCAGTTATAATTAATACATATTAATACATGCCCATTGCCCATTACACCTCCCCGCCAAAAAAAGGTTATAAGCCTGTAAGGCGAAGAACCTTTAACAATATTATTTAGGTTCAATAGTTTACAGTAGTTGATTTACAATTTTGATATTCATTTTACATTTAGTTAATTACACATTTTTGATTTTACATTTATCAATTACAACCTGTTTATATTTTATAGTTTGATGATATTTACAAATTTAATATCATTTACATTTTTTTTTTTTTATATATATATTTAGAAAACATTTCTTTTACCTGAAATTAATTAAAAATTTTGTTTAAGTCTTAAAATAGTTTTAGTTAATTATATAATATAAATTTTCATTCTCTGTAATACAATTGTATTTAGTATTTATAATTCTTCACAAATTAATGTTAAACACTATATTATGTTTATCTGTAAATAATATTATGAATTTGTTACGTATGTATGCAAAATATGAATTAAATTTAAACCATTTAGGATAGTCGAGTATATGAATTGAATTTGTCGTGTTTTCAATTATTCTCAGTAATTTTTTACATTCACCGTTACAATGATCATTCATAAAATGCTCGATATTTTTAGTTATTTTATTCAATGTTTTAACATCGTATAGTTCATTTAATCGCTTGTTGGCCAATATATGCTGGTTAAAACATGTACTTCTGTGCTCAATATATTTATTAATTCTTCAATAAATCTAAAATAACATATCCGTATTAAATCTAAGTAACTACCTTCACCAAAAATTTAAATAATATTATCCCTTCACCTGAAATAACTTTTACACCATTTTTTTTTTTTTATTATTATATATATATTTTTTTTTTTATCTTTTTCTATAGTTTCTACTTAATTTATATAAATGAATCGGTCTTATCTTCAGGACAACATAGTTAAATATACATTTTGTTATTATTACATCGGCTATTGGATCGTGACAGTGTGTAATATGGTGATCTATGTCACACACTAATCCATGTGCCTCTAATAAATTCAACATTCTCCCATTTTTATTAATTTTTCCTATGTAGCCTGAGTATAAGACCTTCTTAGTTTCTATGTTAGTTAATTTTAAATTAAATTCATTATTATTCCTATCACTGTATGCGGTTATATTTAAATATGCTATTATTCCCTGTAACCTTAATCTTTTTATTATTGTTAAATGCGTTGATCCGTTCCAAAATATTATTATTGGTTCTCTATTATCTATGTGCAAATATCTTTGCAGGTAAACAGTTGTCAAGGTTGACACACCCTTATGGTTAATACTCCCATACAATTGGTCCAACAATGGTATGGTCAAGCTTGGCTTATCCTTGAATACCCTTTTGATATTTTGCCAGGGCCGTATTTAGGGAGGGGGTGGGTGGCACATGCCCGGGGGCGGCACGTCTTAGGGGTGGCAAAATATTTTAGCAAAATTAATTTTAAAAATGTAATGAAAAAAAAAAATTATCGTATTTTATTTATTTTTGTAATTTGTATTTTAGAAAAATATCATAAACAAAATGTCAAATGTCAATGTCTATTTAGCTGTATGATAAATTGCTTGAATAAAAAAAGATTTTAATTTTTTTTTTACTATTAAACGGTTTTCATTTATTAATTAATAAGTTAGATTTTAATACCTTGATGACGTAATTAGTGTAATATTAATATTATACTAATAAAGTTAATTTTTTGGGGGGGATGGGGAGGGGGGTGGCATAAATTATATGCCTGGGGGCCCCAAATTTTTAAATCCGGCCCTGTACTTTGCACAACTTTGTTTAGATCACGGCGCCGGAACCTTCTTAACTTATTGTCTTGTGTCAATACAAGAGGGCTCCCTTCCAGTTTCTCTGGTTTATATTTGTTTAGAGTAACTTTAATTCTGTGTCACGATTAAAGTAACTTATAATAGTAACTAATATAGTTGAGTATAATAAACTCGCTATATTGTTAATTTTAACTAACTATATTTACCGAAATATATCACTATTCTCACTATTTATTTGACTAGTAGTCAGTGGAAAGCCTGGTTTACCACTTAAATTAGGATTTTTAATAAAATTAATATTAATTAAAACTTTAAACTATAATAAAATTTACTTTATTATAATAAATATTAACTTTTTTAAATTTATATTTTTATATTAAAACAACTTTCTTTATTTTATTTAAATTATTTAGACAAATTATAATGTAAAATTAAAAAAAAGGTGGGCTAGTGGGTGTCGCTCTGCTGTAGAGTAGGTTACAAGTGGGTCACTGTAATGGATGGTGTTAAATTTGAATTCAATGCTATAATATCATTGTATAAGAAAAACGATTCTGAGCGAAAACGGTCAGTCAGCCTACTCTGATAATATTAAGGTGACACATTTCGACAGCATGTACATATTCGATTTTTTTCAATTTTCTTATACCTATACGTTATTTTGCGGAATTTTGCGGACTAATTTTCAATTTTTGCGGACCAACAGTTTTTTAGTAAATAAAAAAAAACTGTTGACTTGTTGGTGAAATGGTTCAAAAAATTGAGAAATGTATCTTTCTCTACTTTTTTATATACAATTATTTTGCGGATATTCGCGCAATTATGCTGACTAATTTTTAATTTTTGCGGACAAATTTTTTTAACGGTTTAATAAAAACTGCAAACATTTTTTAAAAAAATCCTATTTCACCATTATTCACTCCAATGAAGTAGGTGAATTTTTAATTTTTGCAACAGTTGCAACATTTCACCAGTATGCCAACCGTTTTTTTTTTGATCTGCTAAAAAACTATTTATCCGCAAAAATTAAAAATTAGTCCGCAAAATTGATCGAATTATCCGCAAAATAACGTATAAAATAAAATTGAAAAAATCGAAAATGTACATGCTGTTGAAATGGAGCTAAAACTGCTAAGAACAACAATTCTGAGTGAAAACTGTCAGTCAGCCTATGATATAACTAAGTATATTTGATGATATTATTGTGAATAAATTTATATATAATCTATTTATGTGGAACCTTGTTTTACATTTTCAATCCTTAGCTATAAAAGTTGAACCTTTTATACATTTTAACTGCAAAATAATTATTAAATTTTAAATTTAAGGGGGCTGCAGCAGATGAAAAAAAGTAACTTTTAGACCGATAAACTAGACAAAACTGGAAGAATTTGGTTTGAGAGATTTTAATTTTGAAAACGGATTATGATTGACCAACAAGTTTACTAGGGAATGATCGAGACGATTTTGAATATTTTTTTTTTTCAGCTGTGATATTCCATAATAAAAATATCGAAAAAATATGATATTTTTGTATTTATATTATTCACTATGAGACTAACAATAATTGGACTATTCAAAATAGCTTCCATCATTCCCTAGTAAACTTGTTAGTCAATCACAATCCGTTTTCAACATTAAAATCTGTCAAACCAAATTCTTCCAGTTTTGTCTAGCTTGTTAATCTAAAAGTCATTTTTTTTTTTCATTGACTGGAGCCCCCTCCAACCCCCTTAAGGTTTATTTTATGATACGGAATTTAAATACATTGAAAAACATTAGAACAAACAAAATTAATGTCTAGATTGGTCAAATCTACATTAGTTTTGAATTTTGACAAAACCTGCTGCAGCCCCTTTAATACATTTTGTAAAACTTCGAACTTTAAATCCTTATAAAAAAAATTGTGCCTACGTATTTTTAATATTTTTCGACTGCTATTGTAACAATATATAAGGGGCCTTGCATTACATTTTCACACATTTTTAATTGAAAACTGACAATATCTGATAATATAAAGAGTCAAAATATTTTTAAAACTTTATGGTGTATAGAAAATGAATATATAAACATTCAGTTAAATGTTCATGTACCTACATTTATTCGTTTTTGAATACAGCACCACTTGTAGCCTACTGTACAGCAGATCAACGCTCTTTTGCCCACGTTTTTTTCTATTATTTTGAAGATATTTATTTATTAAAACTATTAATCTTAAAAATTAAAAAAAAAAATGGTTTATTACTATCAACAAAAATTCCAATTAAAAAGATTTTTAATAAATAAAGCTGCTGTATATTAAAGTAAGTATTTCAAATGTACAATGTTTAATTTATTTATTAATTAAAAAACAAATGCCCTACTTAAAATGTCTATCAAATTATAATATAATATAATAAGGCCATCAAATTGAATAGATATTTTCTTAAATATTATTTTGTTTTTCCGTTATAGCTAACAAATCACCATGCTTAAAAATTCAAAATTAGATGTGGATAAATTAATAAATGTAATTAAAAAATTTCAAATTTTAAATGAATATGCCAATAAAATTAAAGGACCCGGTCAAAGTTGTTGGACTCGTATTCAAAATGAAATGGATAATACAGTAACAGCCAAATACATTTATACCATTGTATTACCAGAGGCGTGCCTAGGATAAAAATGTAGGACAGGCCCGGTTATAATTGTTTTAATTTATATAGGTACCTACACATTATTTTTTAGAAACTTTTTATAACATTTTTAAATTTAATTAGAAAAAATGATCATATAATATACCTAATATAACACAATTTATTCCACCTGTTTGACTTATTAATAATATTTCAAAGATATTAAAAGTGAGTACAAATGAAACAATAGTTTTTTTTTAATTATAAGTACCTACTTACATAAAATATAATTATTTAGTGAATTTAAGTCATCGAGTCAATTTTAAGCTAGAAGAAGAAGTTGAAGACTCGTTAGAAGTCGAGGTAACATTTAATTTAAAAACGTTTAATTGAGGTTGATCTGTTGTACTATCATCATCGTTCAATGTCCTTGTGGATTTCGGAATAGGTTTATAAAACTGGCTGTTCGTTTTATTTTAATTTAATTAGTAGGTAGTCAAATTTAAAGCAGTTTTATAAAAGAAAAATGTATTTAGGTTAGGTACTCTAAATAGTTTACACAGACAAAACTATTACCTCGATCGGCTCTGTCACTCACTATACGTTTACACAGTACACACCGTAATAAATTATTAATAGGCACCAAAAATAACATTTATAATTCATATTCATTATCTCATATGAACATCGTCAAATTCTTGACGATTGTCGGCGGAGAACAGTCAGTAACGAACGTTTAATTAATAACAATCATTTCGGT
>NW_021770587.1:0-716 GCF_005508785.2 Acyrthosiphon pisum
TTTAAGGTACGTGGACGACGGACGTATATTCGTATATTTCTCGTGCTACAAATACGTATATTCTACATTGACCTTATGTTTATAATTGGTTTGTCAAAGTTTCTCCGATGTTGGTTAAAGAGTTACGTACATTTTACGTTTACAGTTCATAGACGAGTTGACGTACCTATATATTCATATCAATATTTATATTTAAACGTACCACATTGACGTTATTCAATGCTGATCGTACATTCATTAATGAATATAATATAATATAATATACATAACTATGTATAAACATCTTATACTATAAAAAAGTAAAGCAAAGTTATCCAGAAACTTGATTGAGGATCATGACGTATACCTAATATCTCAACAGAACACTTCTATTTGTGTGTAACTGTTAATTACTACTTATGGACTGTGATTATGTACCTATTTATTTTAACCTGTTCATTGATAATGGCTCGACATAGAGTCAGACTTTAAACGTTAAACTTACATGTTATGATTTTTAATGATTGCCTTAAACTAATATTTTATTTTACTTACACTTACAAACAAATGTTTGATATATTTATTTATTTATTTATTTATGTTGTTTATCAACGGATATATATCCTTTTACAAATTATATAAATAAAACTGTGACATCTCGAGACATATTGCTCATGGCTCGAGAGTCATGTGGGTACCCGCCTGTTTTGGGCAAGGCCGCCAACCACGACCCGAGA
>NW_021770587.1:766-1431 GCF_005508785.2 Acyrthosiphon pisum
GAGACAAAAGATGGGTCCCCAGCAAAGCGTTACCATCAGGAAATCAACTAGAATGGCCCATCGAATAAGAACAGGAGTCGGCCGCACTAAGGATAACAAGAAGAAATGGGGACTACTTGAAGGAACATCTACAACTTGTGAATGTGGGATGGAACAGTCAATGAAACATATTCTGCAATGCCCAATCTGTCCTTACTCATGCACACAAGATAATGTTATGAATGCAAACGATAACGCCAAAGACGTAGCTAGTTTCTGGGCTGAAACCATATGAACCAGAATACGACAATCTTTTACCATTTCTATGACTTTGAGTTATTTTAATATGTTTATTTATTTTATATGTTTATGTTTATTTATTTTATTCATTTGTTTGTCTTTTATATTTATACTTATGATTTCACTTTATATGTATACTTTGTTGGTTATTATTTGAGGATTGTACCTACATAATGATGTGCCTGACACGAGAAAAAAAATGAGTGAATTTTTTTCAACATATTGTGTATTTTTTAACGGTGAAATGGCGATGGCGAAATGGTTTTACGGTGAAGTAGCGACGGCGATGTGTCCTAGATCGTTCAAATATGCAATTGTTGTACTATACGTCTGTCCTGCACTCTCGCGACTGTGGAAACGAATTTTCAGTTGTAATGTTTATCCTT
>NW_021770587.1:1531-1683 GCF_005508785.2 Acyrthosiphon pisum
AACATACAAATCAGTGGGGTACAGGGAAAAAACCTCTACGTGGTGTACCCCAGGCCACGTTTTATAACAGCTAATTTTTCCAAACCCAGGCGCATATGATCTCTACAAAACTAGATACAAAACGGCCTTTCTCAGGGCCAGCACTAACGATC
>NW_021770588.1:0-1558 GCF_005508785.2 Acyrthosiphon pisum
TTTTTTAATTCCTTCAGCTGTATGTCTCCTATTTAGTGCATCAACATTTCGTTCATTGTTTTAGTAAATTCTACAGTCTCTTCAGATCCCTTAAAACAGTCATATTTCTTATTCCTATATAGTTCAATACCTACTGCCACCGATTTGCTAAATACCTGATGAACATTATTAATAAATGTAATAAATAGTTGTAGGTGTCAACGTTATTTATTACCTACCTGAACTGCATATTTAACCTTCATCTTTGAGAGATTATTCAATTCAAAGTGATGTTTAGTCAGTTTCGGGCATACTTTTACAATATTGTTACTTTCAATTTTAAATAAATTTGTATAATACTCCCATTTCGTTAATGACTTAAATGGATCCAATTATAGGAAGTACAAAACAAAAATAATAACTTTAATTAGATTACATAATATACATTTTATATTAAAATCTATTGAACAGTTTTAATTTACTCTTAATTCTTTATTTGTGAATAATCGATTTCGAATAGTTTTCATCAAATGAGGCACATCAGAAAAAACATAAACTTTTCTTGCTGAATCATAAGGATTTTCAAAAAAATTACAAAAGTTGTTTTTTTTCCTGATACCTATTCAAATAAATTAAATCATACACAATAGTATCATACAGTATCAATTTTAAAATATAGTAATTAATAAATCACCCCTAGAATAGACTACATATTACGATTGGTTGCTGCTCCATCGCTTGTCACACCAACTATTTGACCTCCAGTCTTTTCAATTAAAATAATAGCTTTAATAATTAATTTGGCAAGATCAATTCCTGCGTTTCAAAATTAATGTATTATATAAGAATTTTCACTATTTTCCTATTGTTATTTGTTATTGTATAATACTATAATACCTTTTACAGGACCGTGTGAGGCAAAAACTGCTATAGGCTGTACGAAATTCTCAGCTAGACTTTGCCACATAAACACAAGTCCGTGATTTGCTTTTTTACCACTGTCTTTTTTGGATTCTATTTCCTCACCAAAATTCTCAAGTCCAATGTAAGTTAGTTCTCTGGTATTGACACTTAAACCTTCTCGTCAGGGCCGGCGGCAATGGGGTCTGGTGGGTCGTCACACCCCCCCCTATTGATTTTTTTTGTAATTATCAATCGGCAATTTCAGGGAGCCGTTGTCCGTTGGAAATTATACTTTTTGAAAAAAAAAAAAAAATATTTAATATAGGAACGGGTCCCGGCAGTCGGCAGTTGAGAACTTACCGATTTAGAAATCTAAATATTGCCGACTGATATTGTAGGAGTAAGGACCCGTATTATAATACTATAATATGTTAATATGTGTTTGTTTTTGTACGTTGTACAACGTTAAGTCCGTCGGCATATCATTGCCATCGCTATTCGGCATTCGGGCAATCCCTATCTCAAGTACCCGTATGAAATCTTTTGTTATTATTACAATGATTGGTGATTGTTGGTTTATATCACAAGAACGGCCGTGCAGGAAAATAAAAATCTAATTATAGAATTACATACTATTTTATTAAATATTGTTATCTATTCGACGATTCGACTATTT
>NW_021770588.1:1608-4943 GCF_005508785.2 Acyrthosiphon pisum
GCTAATTTGTACTTATTTTGACCGGTGTTCGATGGAAACGACTTAAAAGTTCGTAACCTAGATACAAATGTAGAGAATTCTGGATACGCTGGTGTTGAATTGAATCGTATTTGGTCGACCAATGACTGGACATCGTTTGTGCATTTTTGGAAATTCATTTTTAAAAAATTAAAGAATAACTTGGAAAAAAACAATTTAATGAGATGATGAGAGAATTGATGAACGAAACACGACTTGACCGGACAGCTAATCGATAATGACTGAGTATAATAAAAAAAATAATCAACTTTGGAAATTAAAAAAAAATAATTGTAAATTTGTTTATCAAATTTAGATAAAAAAACAGTGTAACCAACATGAGTAGAAATGAAATACTGTAAATATTTTTACGAGGTAGAATTTTGTAGACAATCAGTGTGAAATGTGTTACACGGTAAAATAAAAGTCTCCAAGGGGGACATTCCCCCTTGAAAAAAAAAAATTACCGTGGAAAAGCTGGCTGTGAACATACAAATATATACTACTAACGAATTTAAAGTTTTTTTTTGAAAAACTATTAAATAATGGACAACCGGATGACAATGAAATTGAAGAAATAGATTACACAGTGGAACCAGAAATCAGGGAACCTACTCAAAATGAAATCAACGCGGTTATTGACGGACTCAAAAATAACAAGGTATCAGGTGATGATGGTGTGGTTGCGGAATTGTTAAAAAGAGGAGGAGTACAGCTAAGAAAGAAGTTAATAGAAATCATTAGGTGTGTATGGAGAGAAGAAAAAATCCCAGATGATTGGAACACGGCTATAATTTGTTCTGTATATAAAAAAGGAAACCCAACAGTAACGGAGAACTATAGAGGTATCTCTTTACTTGACGTAGGCTATAAAGTACTAACAACGGTAATCCTAGAAAGAATAAACATATACGCCAAAGACATTATCGGAAGTTACCAATGCGGTTTTCGAAAAGGTAAGTCAACCACCGACCACATCTTCGTGATAAGACAAGTGATGGAAAAATATTATGAATTCAATGAAGAACTACATTTATTATTTATCGACTTCAGACAAGCTTATGACAGTATAAACAGAAAGGAACTATGGAAAGGTTTAGAACTACTCGGAATACCAAAGAAGTATATAAATCTCGTTAAAATGTGTAATGAGAAGACAATCTGTAAAATACGCTACTTACAAAATTACTCGGAAACATTTGAGGTAAAATCTGGTCTACGCCAAGGAGACGCCCTCTCTCCCACATTATTCAATCTAGCTCTGGAAAAAATAGTAAGAGATACAAATGAACAACGGAACATGGACATAATTGGAGAGTCGGTAATTTTAGCTTATGCAGAAGATATTGTAGTATTAGGGAAGACGAAAGAAGAAATTATTCAAACAACCGAGAAACTGGTCAAGACAAGTAAGTCAATGGGCCTGTGTATAAATGAAAATAAAACCAAGTATATGATGATGTCAAGAAATAATCAGAATACAAACGATCTTTTAATTAGTAACATGAAATTCGAAGCTGTAGATAATTTTAAATACCTTGGAGTAAATGTCAATAATAAGAATAATATGCATCAGGAAGTGAATGAAAGAATTATGTGTGGAAACAGGTGTTATTACAGTATAATCAAAATACTAAAATCAAAATTACTTTCAAGGACATCAAAAATTCTTCTATATCATAGCTACCTGCGCCCAATTGTAACCTATGCTTGTGAAACATGGTCCATAACAAAAGGTGATGAAAGGAAATTAATAATATTTGAGAGAAAAGTACTCCGTAATATCTATGGACCACGTTTCAACCAAGAAACCAATACCTACGAAAGAAGAACAAACGATGAATTACAGAAATTGTACAAAAGACCAAATATCTTAGCGTTTATTAGAAACAAACGACTAGAGTGGTTTGGACACACTTGGAGAGCAGATGGACTACTAATAAAAAAAGTGCTTGTTGAAAAAATTAACAAAACAAGGCCCCTAGGAAGACCAAGAACCCGATGGATGGATGTGATAACCAGAGACTTGAATGCGATAGGCCAAAATGTAACCTTTGAGCTGACGTACAACAGAGATAGGTGGCGAGACCTCTTGAAGGTAGCAATGGTCCTCAACGGACCGGTAAGCTGAGAAGAAGAAGAAGATACTATCTTACTCTTAAATCCTAATAAAAAAATTTTTTTTTTGTGTGTTTATATTTACTATATTACTATTACTACCTACGTCTACTTATCTATCCTATCACTATCCTTATCTACTTACTCATAATTCAAATTCATATCTTAATCATCGGTGGTTGGGTATCAATTGCTTTTCTATCAGGCGTGTCACCAAATGGTTGGGTTTTAACTTTATATCTATTTACTGGAATTGGTGTTTCTACATGGAATCACTTACCTACCGCTTGTTTCTTCTACGCTGGGGCCCTGTAAGGATTGTGCAACTTGACTCCAAGTGTTATATTTATATTTATACATCATGTTTATGTATAATAATATTATCGAAATTACTAATAATCCTAATATTATATATATCAGATAAGAATGATTGGCTGTGTCTATTTCGTAACCTGATTGTCTACGTATTTCTGTATTAATCATTTCTTGAACTTCGTCTAATGAATGAGAAATTTGATGTACGTCGTCAAGCTTATGAGAATCGTGTTTAAATTTTCTATTCGGTAAATTTAAATCGCCTATTGTGTTTGGAATATGTTGGGACAGCTTACCCACCCCTATTTTTGGTATGAAATTAACGTAATATATTGATTTCATATCCCTCGTTGGATTTAATATTATATTTTCTGCGTAAGCTCTGCAGTCCTGATTTAACTTGATCAAACCTTGTTTTCTTAATTTTACTATATATGGATCTTTGACTTTTTGGCATGCTATTGTTAGTGTTTCATTATTTGTTGTGAAAATCCATGTGTTAGCGTACTTTAATTTATGAAATATATTTTTTGTTAATACTATTACACCTGCTTCACATGTTTGTGGTAATCTATCCGGATTTTTAAATAAAGAAACCTCGCAAGGTTGATTTTTCGATTCGTATTGTATAGTTTGAAATTCTTGGCAAATTGTAAATAAATCCGTTTCCGTACAGTGAAGTTACTGAGTTTCGGTGAACGTGGTATATTGTCTACGATTCATTGTTATGCCCACATATTGGTACTCTGGTTTTAATACTATGCTATGTTTATTATCGATAGTTCCGTTTTTCCTTGTTGTGATTTGATGCGGATAGTAAAATTGTATACAAAGTTAATTCTAATTCTGTGATTATGGAATTCTAATTAAAAATACTATTTGAT
>NW_021770588.1:4993-6778 GCF_005508785.2 Acyrthosiphon pisum
TACGAAAGAAGAACAAACGATGAATTACAGAAATGTACAAAAGATCAAATATCTTAGCGTTTATTAGAAACAAACGACTAGAGTGGTTTGGACACACTTGGAGAGCAGATGGACTACTAATAAAAAAAGTGCTTGTTGAAAAAATTAACAAAACAAGGCCCCTAGGAAGACCAAGAACCCGATGGATGGATGTGATAACCAGAGACTTGAATGCGATAGGCCAAAATGTAACCTTTAAGCTGACGTACAACAGAGATAGGTGGCGAGACCTCTTGAAGGTAGCAATGGTCCTCAACGGACCGGTAAGCTGAGAAGAAGAAGAAGAAGAAGAAGAAGATAGGTACATTTGCATTTTGTACACTAATTGTACAATTATTAAATCATTTGCGCCTTGATTTATCTGTAGCAAAATTATCTATGATTTAGTGGTGAGCACTCTAGTCTCCATATTCTATAATCGTAATCGATTAGCAAATTTCTGAGCAGTATGTTGTATGCACTATACAGGAGACGGGCGACAATCTTTTATCTATGGGTGACAGTGCCAGCGTCGCGCGTCGTTGCAATATTTATTATTATTAATTACTTTATCAAGACACCTGATTTCCAGAATTCATTCCAGTATTATAATTGCGGTGCCGCTGCCGGGTGCGGGGTAAGGCGGGTCATTCCTATAAGCATTGTGCGAGCTGTCCCCCACCTAGCTAGTAGAGCGGCTGTATACAATGTAGTAATGTACCCGGCGTGGCGGCCCGAAGCAATATATTTGACTGCCTTGGCTGGCGTTTTGCGCATGCGCCATTCATAATATTGTACGTGTTTACGCCGCAAACCCGTATTCCATCTCCCATGCATTAACACAGGCAACGCCGGCAACTGCCTCGTCGAGTGTCGATGTCGAACCTCTAGCGGTAGCGGCGCGGCGCGGCACGCGCTGGTCGCAGGATTAAACTCAATCGGCAAGGTCATTATAGCTCATAAATTTAAACGTTACTGCGACGTGACTACGTGAGCCATTCTCCAGTTGCATGCAAGTTGTATACGAAAAAAAATTAATATAAAATTTAGATAAATAGAATTATGAAATTATGAAAAACTAAAAAGTAAAAATTAACTAAAAAATTGCGCCCCAAAAATATTGCGCCCTAGGCCAGTGCCTTGGTGGCCTATGGGTAAATCCGCCCCTGTCAATGATAAAATGTAAGCTTTCTCTCATGAATCTAAGAAGTTAATTCTTTATACACTTTCAGCATGAGCATATACCTTTCTATTACAAAAATAGTGAAAGTGGATTTATTTAGCTATGGTGGGTGGCCGGTTGGTTACCGGTTATTGTCATACCTGGCTGTATATTTTATATCTAGACATTAAGTACTATGAAAAAAAAAATAATAATTAGGTAGGTACCTATATGTCTACTAAAATAATTAGGTAATGATATAAAAAATGGTATACCTACCTACTTTTATAGTGGTATATTATTATTATAAATAATTTGATCAAACAAATTAAAAAAAAATATCTAGGTAAAGTAACCTTATACCTAACCTAATAACCTATATCTACTATACCTATATGAAAGTTTTAAGTTTTATAGTTATAAACTTTAAGCTGTGATGGATATGCAATATGTTTCTCTAGTTATTAGTTATTTATATTTATAATGCTTAATTATAATTTTTTTGGTTTAGACAATTTCAACATGTAAACCTAAGCATGTCCACTCACCCATCAAATTTTTATTTTTTTTAGGTGTCCAGAAGCTGCTAACAACTACACATGTAT
>NW_021770588.1:6878-7606 GCF_005508785.2 Acyrthosiphon pisum
GTAAGGACAGAGAAGATGGAAGAGGATGCGTAGGACTCGTCAACCAAATGGCAGACGCATACCCGAGAACATCCATGAGCTCGCTGAAGCGTTGACCCGGCCAGAGAATGCTGCGTACAGTCACACGCTTTAAACACCACCGTCAACATTCTACCAACAAGAACTGGTTATCAACGGAACAAGCAAAGGAGTTATTTTTCCAAACTTGGATGCAATAAGAAGATTTAGAGAAGAGTTGGCACAGTAACAGTAACAACTGTTGGTATTAATAGAACATTCAAGACTGTTCCTGCTGCTCCAACAGAATTGAAAAGTTTCCGGTCTTTTCAAATGGTATTTAAGAGCGTGTCGTTAAAGCATGCTGTTTTATACTATTGTAGTTGCTTGGTTTTATTTGTAATGCTTATACTAGGATCACCTGTTTTTTTAATAATAGTTTTCATTTTTTTTTTTGCTTGTGCCCAGTTTATTTAACTAAGTTATTTTATAATTTGTCTTTTGTTATAAATCAATAATCATATGAGCATGCAATTCAAAATGCAATTATGAATTAACATTTTCATATAATAGAGAATAATTTTTCACCGTATTCCAACAAAAAGGGTTTTAGCAACCACTATTCTCAAGTCTTTTTAATGTTCTTACTTTTTTAAAACTCGTTAAATATAAATATGAGTTTAAATTAAAGAAAATAAAATAAATAGTACCTATTACTTAAGCTAAAGATC
>NW_021770589.1:0-2809 GCF_005508785.2 Acyrthosiphon pisum
TTGGGTAAAGCCCCTAGAAAAAAAGAATGTGAAGATTTCCTAAAAATGAATCCAAACATTAATAAGACTTGGAAAAAAATTAAAGATTTTGTTCATAATTCTGGGAATGCTAAAAAAAAAAATAAATAGTAACATTTTAATATTATGCGTTTAAAATGGAGCCCCTAAATTATTTTGCTCACATTTCTATGTTTTTAATTATTTATTACCTATTTTATCATTACCTATAAGACTAGGATTAACTAAGATTAATAAATGTAATAGGTACAATAAGTAATTCATCGTTACAGATATTTAGTTATTTTTAGTCCATTAAATGATTTAAAATGTATAGTTTAATATTCTTAAAATCTTAAAACTTATAAATACCTACAATATACAGGCATTATAAATTTATTCATTTACATTTGTCATTTATTATAATTTCACCTACAGATATTTTGGTTTTTCAAGTCCATTAAATTATTTATGAATATATATTTTTATATTCTTAAAATCTTAAAACTTATAATTTATAAATACCTACTTACAGTATATAGGCATTTAAAAATATTTTATTCGTTATTACTTATTACATTTATTATAATTTCTTTAAAAATGTATCATTTAATATACAGATATTTTGGTTTTTCAAGTCCATTAAATAATTTAGAAATGTATATTTTAATAATTTTATAATCTTAACACTTATAAATACCTACAGTACCTATAATATAGTCATTATACATTTATTTGTTATTACATTTATATGTCATTCATTATGTTTTATTTGTAAGTTTAAATATTGAATAATGTTTTGTCTTATGATTTATAATTAATATTGTATTGTGATAATAAATACACATAAGAACACACAAGACACGTGTTAAATTTCATAGTAATGTGCCAACAAGAATATTATGTATTATTAACATTTAGGTAGAAACTAAAAACTATTTCAAAGTTAAGAAAACAAAGGTTAATTTCATTAAATCAGTTGTTTCAGTAATACTGAGTTTACATTATAAATTTCTAAGTATAGGTTAGCTTAATTGCTCAATACATTAATATTTTTTGACAAACTTAATAACCAAGGCTCGGGAATTTAAGCGCTAGAAAGTACTCAAATATGTGCAAACATATTCATTAAAAACCATCAAAATATGCGGTATAATATGCAGTAAAAAATTGAAAAATATGCAAAACTGTGCAATTCATTCAAAAAAATAAATTTTATATGCAAAATTAAAAATTAAAAATTAGGTTACCTACCTAGAAAAATTTACGCTGCATCTCATATGTATTGCTGTGTCATCCTATTTGTATATCTTCATTTTTCATAATATATAATAGCACGACAATGTTTCTCTGTTATTATGTGTTGTGTATACTACTGACTAGTGTACACTGTAGTACTGTACACTGCACAGTGCACAGCGTACAATGGTCAATGAAGTATTGAAGTCACTTGCACGCCGTACGTTTAGTATTACTACGACGAACGAACGGAAATAATATTGTGTTTAAAGTTTAAACTGATAACGACCTAATGGTTAAACATAATTGTTTACGAGTTACCTACGATTTATATTATATTAATATAAATTATTTATTTATATCATGGTACGAAATATTATTGCACGTAAATTTGGATAAAAATAAATACGGGCCGGTCGGCGGTCACTATTACCTACGAGTTCTCAGTACTATAAGGTTATAATATTATTGTTGAGTGCATTGGGAGCAATACAATAATAGCCGTTGGGCGTTTATGAATTAGTTTATTTTGTCAAACAATATAAAATTTAGAAGTTTAGTGTCATATATCTAATATTTTTGTGTTTAACTATAAATTTCTAAAAAAATAAAATTGTTTTCGTTAAATCTGTGAAAAATACATAAAAATGTTCTTAAACCTATAATATGCAAATTCGTACAAAAAATAATGAAATAAGCAAAACTATGCAACAAAAATGTTTGTATTTGAAATATACCTACTAATGTACAATGAATCGAATTTATATCGAATCAGAATTTCAATATGCAATTTCTAGACAAATATGTAAATGCCTAAAGTTCCGAGTGTATTGTTAATAACTTATTGTAGGTATTCGGATGTTATAAAATTAATTATACATCAGTCTTGAAGGATATGTTATGTAAAATGTTATTTACACTATATAGAGAATACCTTATTTATGACGAGGATAAATCACTATTTTTCACAATTTATTGTTAAGTATTTATAACAAGTATACTGTATACATATTTAAAATTATGTTGTTTCAAAACTTATATTTAGTTATTAACATAAAAAAATAGTTAGGTAATCTTAAGACTTAAAGTAAATTAAAGCAGTTTAATCTGAATTTTGACCTGTTAATACTAACCTGACGCCACTATTCAAACAAAAAATGTATCTACCTAAATATTTTAATAATTTAATTATTAAGTATAAATTGGTAAATTGTATAGCATGTATTATTGTATATTATAATTATAATAGGTAGTAAAATATTATAGATTTAATTATTTTAAGGTTTATTTAATTAGACCGGAATAGATATTCTATTTTTTTTTAAATTTAATAATCTAACACTTAAAACAAATTATAACTGCATACATTAAATTTAATGAATATATATGGTTACAAGAAGTGTGCATTATTTATGGATTTTTGGATAATAAATTAAATCTACACAATATAACCTATTAAACTTATATTTAAAAAAAGTGCTTCCTGAATATAATCTATAGATATTAGAATGATTTTATTGATTAAACATGGGATTTCAAAACGAACTTAATTCATTATTGAAAACATTGATTT
>NW_021770589.1:2909-8151 GCF_005508785.2 Acyrthosiphon pisum
ATTTATATACCTAGTTCTGATGATTATACTATACAACCCCATATGAGATCCAGTCACGTCGTATTATAATATTGCAATTTGACAACATTGCATGGATCTGGTAAGTGGTGTGATTTAAAAACATTTAACACAAATGGATTTAATAAAATACTAATTTTAACTTATAGATCTGCCAAGGTTATATGTAAACTGATATACACTCTGGATCTCGGATAGATAGGTTACAATTAAAAATAAATTTGAATGTTTTTACAATTTTAATCCATAGTTCCAATTAAAATGTTTTTAATATATTTGTACGTTGAGTCCAAATTTGTTATAATATGTTTAAAGGATGGATCTCTTAAAGAAGTGTTTACCATATGGATCTGTTGTGATACTATGCATATGTGTGTGTGTGTGTGTGTGTGTGTGTGTGTGTGTGCGTTTATGCTTAATACGAAATGGGATCCAACGTATGGTAAATGAGCAGCGAAGTGAGATCCTTTTTCGAAGTGAGATCCGAAATGCCGGATCTGACAACGATTTCGCTTAAAATGAACTCTACTGATGATATTTCATGATATTTCATTGAAATTACCCGGATCTCATAAAATGCGGAAAACAAGAAATGTGTGTGTGATTTAGTATCGGTGTGTTCCATGTAGGGCGCACCACTATCGATACGTACGTAAAAGCTATTTAATATTACACACACTATGTATGGATATTTACGCCATCTCCGAGATCTAGGTATCGGCAACAGCGCATTCATTTAGCCGGATCTAATATAATCGATTCAAAACCATATTATTAAAATATAAACTAAGACATAATTAATATATTATTATAATTTATATTGGCTTCGTAGCAGACTCGAGAACGCACGACTGGAGCCATGCACATGTTAGATATTTTTTAAACAACGTGCGAGTTGTCTATTTTATAATTTGTACAATAAATAGTATGTACAATATTTTGGTTAGTTTATGATATGAACCATGAAGAACATACTAACAATAATATAACACAGTCTAATCCTATTATTGTTCACTCTGAATATTAAAATAAAAACAATATATTTCTTGCATAACGCTCTAATTAATTGTCCTATTCCAATATTCCATAATAATATAATTGAAATAATTTCTATGTTTAAGTGAATATCATTTTTATATTATAGTTACCTAACCATTATAATATATAATATATAAATTAATATAAATTCTTCGTACATCATAATATAATTTTCTATTATAGTAAAGAATCCCGTTCATACTTATTTTTCATTCAAGTTTTCATCGTGACATCATACACTCGAAATACTCAAATCAGCCATACAATATACAATAATATTATAATTCATACCATTTGCTGTTCATTCTCCAATCTGGCAGATTGCAGTTTAGTACAGGCACAAATCCAGGGAGCCTACCCACTCCACAACACATATAAGTGCCTACTACTGGATAGTGGATATACTCTTAATTCCTTTTAAATATACAATAATGTGCGTTTATACTCAATGTACCTATATTATATTTGTGACATAAACAAAATAGTTGCCCCCTAAGATTTTTGCAACTGTACCAGTTGTAGTAAGACATCCCCGCAGCCGGGCAGACTTGTAAAATGTTAGAATGTATTTTAATTTCAGAAAATACATGCATCTGTAGACGTGAAACTAGCATGCTAAATTAAAAATTGGTTAGTAAGGTAGGTATAAGAGATGGATACAAACGGTGGCCCCGATCACCTAATTTATCTATCCCATTTGTCATAGAAGATTTTTGAAACGGGGGGGGGGGGGGAGGCTCGGGATGCCTACTTTAGGGTACTGCATGGGTCCGTGGCTGTGGATCCAGAATTGTACGTAAACATACTAGTTACATTTAGTGATATGAAAGGTAATTATATTTAAACGGATCTCGTAACAAATTCTAACACAACCTTCTTATAAAATTGAATGTAATACTTACGTAAAGTGTATTATACTCCTATAGATCTCGTAACGTTCTTATTCATATTTAGAATTTTGGTGTACATTGATTTAAAAATTAATCAATTGATAATGACAATTGATATTTAAATGTTCAAATGTGCAATTACATTAACACGTACCTATTTTACGCATACTTATATTTTTAATTATATAAAATAAAAATGTATTGATATTATCTTTGTGAGATCCTAAAATGTGTTTCTTGGTTCTAACCTTTATAGAACAAGTAGCGTATAGAGCGTAGTATAGTACGTATATTTAGCTTGTTAAATTTCTGTCCTAAAAATTATTGGGATCTCGCTTGCCACTAAATTTAAATATATGTGTGTGTGTGTGATTTAATTTTTTCTTTTCTATTTTGAAATAATACTATAGGTATAATAAAATACTACTATTACAATGTATTGAATTATGAATTTCGTAAGATAGGTAGGTATAGGTATATAACATTTTTATAGTGCATTAGTACCTACTTATATAGGTAACCAGTTTATATTTTAATCGGTTTCATGCAATACTCAAAACTAAATCATTCGTTAACCTCTGTTCATAATAACACTAAAGATCCAAACACAAATTATTTTTACATAAAAAGACTCGGAAATATTCTAAATCAAATCTGTAACAAATAAAACAATTTCCATGCGAGATCCATGTTTTTAAATTAAATCTATTTATAAAATACGAAAATACGACACTTAATGAGTATTGCGAGATCCGTCTATAATATAGGCGTCTAAAACACCACTACGGCCGTCCAACCATTCACGGGTCATCATGTACCTTAAGTCCCTAACCATACGAGATCCATGTTTTTTCTATTTATTAAATCCGAGTAAGTCAATTTAAATAAAGTGGATCTCACAGAGTACTTTAGCTACCTTGTGCGTGTGAGATTGTTTATAATATGATATTTTTAAACGGATCTCATAACGGATAATGTCGAAAAATAAATCAATTTATATAATGTGGATCTCGCAGAATACTTTGGCTACTTCGTGTGTGTAAGATTGTTATTAAGATATTTTTAAACGGATCTCGTAACAAATGAGGAAAATAAATCAATTGATATAATGTGGATCTCGCAGAGACGCCGAGTACTTTAGTTACCTAGCGTGTGAGAGATTGTTATTATAATATTTGAACGGATCTCGTAACGAATGTCGAAAAATAAAATATGAATTGAGATAACGTGGATCTCGCAGGGTACTTTAGCTACCTTGCGAATTGTGTGCGTGTGAGACTTTTGTATGATAATAATTATTATCTTTAAACAGATATCTTAATGAATAGTTAAAATAAAACACAATCTTCATACAAAATATAATACGCAGATTATATCTACTAGGTACCTACTGTGGTCACTGGCCAACGGATCTCGTAACGTTCTTATATTTTATACTTGGTATTTTGGTGTACAGTGGTTTTAAAAATATATCAATTGATATAATGTGGATCTCGCAGAGTACCTACTTTAGCTACCTTGTATTTGTGAGACTTTTAATATGATAACTACTATATTTAAACAGATCTCTTAACGAATTATAACACAATCTCCACATAATATAATTTAATACCTACGTAAAGTTTTACTACCTACTGTGTTCAACGGATCTCGTAAAGTTCAGCGTTCTTATTTATATTTTTGGTGTATACTTCTCCTGAGCCAATAACAATTATTGCAAACAACTTCCGCAATCTATATAGTATCTTTTGTCAATATTGATTATTGAAGGACATTGAGCCAAAATGTTTTAAGCGCAATATGTGCGTCTCTATCGACGTCCGCGAGATTGCGACCGAGAACCGGTCCGGCCTCCGGCGGCGGTGGTGGCGGCAGCTTTGGCAGGACCGTCATCGAGGGTGCACGTACGGTGATATTGTTGTTTTGTAATATAACTATTTTGTAAAATAAACGTGCCGTCGTAACATAAATAAAACGTGTTGACTATTATTAAACCAAATCGTTCCTGACACCTACAAATATATTGCATTTTCTAGTTATGAGATCCATGCGCATCACAGCTGATGCATTCAAACGGATTCAGGTCAAATCGTTTTTTTTTTTACTTTTGAAAAATCTGAGAGTAAAATCATCTGAGTGATTGCTATATCGGTTTAATATTATATAATTATTTGACTTTTTATAGTAATAACAATTTATTAAAGTACTCAGTCCGTAGCTCATAGGAAGCACGAACTAAGATATCTTAGTCACCTAGTAAAGACGTCACCACCGGTCGTACCATATGAGATCCAAATTTAAAATTATATATCCATAATATTCTATATAGATTATAAAATCTGTTTATTGTAATACACTTGAGTAACGTCATGAGATCCGAAATGCGAACATTATGACTGACGATTATGAACTATAACGGTTGTCTGCTACACATGGCATAGGATCTATAAGGCATCTAGTCGAAATTGTGCGAACACCATTGAATATTGATTAAAAACATTTTAAATATAATTTTTACGTAACAAATCCGGTTTTGCCGCTGGCCTCCGTGACGTTCTTATTTTGAATGAAGTATAGTAGACTTTTTTTATAATAATATATTACATTATACCGTTGGCGTTGGACCGTAAAAATATGATCAGAAGATTATTAGTGATAGAATTGTTCAATTTATTATGAATACTCGTATTTATGATTATAAAATATAAAATATTAAAATATAATGGTAACAAGGTTATTTAAGTAAAGGCATTTATATGAATACATATAGAAAATTGATCATACGCTCCGACTCTCCGAGATCCATGGTTTGTGTTTCTAAGACATAACGGACCTCACGACGTTTTCGTTGAATTATGGTTTAGTATTTTATAAATAACTGTTACTAGTATAGATGCAGTGTATATTGAACAATTTCACGTCATAATGTAATAGTGGTAAACTTGGTCTATCGTTCGTCGATATAATACAGTATTGGCCATTGGGTATTACCAAAACATGACGTCACTCACTACTTATCGGCGTCAAGATATTAATTTTGTCGTGTCGATTCGTCTGTCTATTTCTGCACCACGAGTGTGCAACCCTGCGAACTAACAGTGTACATTCAAAATTCCCCAATTCAATACACTCGTATCTCGTATTATAGAAGTGCATTAAAACTATTTCATTATTCTATGAACTGCAGTGTGATTAGGACTATACTCTTTATTGTTTATTACGACTATAATAGTCCCATCACTCATCAGTCTTCAGTGAACTGTGCCGCAGTGGCGCAAATAGGGGGGGGGGGCTTG
>NW_021770589.1:8201-18797 GCF_005508785.2 Acyrthosiphon pisum
GGTTGAAATGTGTAACACAAACATTTTCAGTCATAGTATATAGACACGTTAGTTAAAGTAATACAGTGAAACTTCAATGAATATTCATTGTGGGAGAACACAAAATAGTATACACAAAATAAGATCCGTTTGCATCTGTAGGTTAGATTATTAATTAAATAATAATATAGTATACTACTAATCAGGGCCGTCGTTAAATATTTTCCGCTCTAAACATTTTAATACCGGCGCTCTTTACAGATATTTATTATATTTCTCAGCTATCGATTTCTTTAAAATTGTATGTCGCCCTAAAGTAACGCATGACTTATACTTGTGCTCTAGACGGATCTGCTACTACATACTATTAATGCTACTATAATATAGTACAGCGATAAGCTTCTATATTACGAAGCCTCATGTGGGCACTAAAAAAATCGCATTTTAAATAGAATTAAATTAATGTGGTTATAATATTTTGGTTTGGTCCTCAAAAATATTTCGTTAAACAGAACATTTTGTTAATTGAAAGTTTTTTTAACCGACAACAAACGGTGTTGAGCGTGGTATACACCAGGATCCCTCATGGAAAGCAGCATGACGGTGCACTCGACTTTCGGATTGCCATTGGGAACGCTGACCGAACATCGACCATCACCATGCAGTCTTTGCGCGCGCAAAGGATACGCGAAGCTTCGCTGATTGTCTGGGACGAAGCGGTCATGTCCCCGGGCCTACAATTCACGGTGGTCGGTCGCTTGCTCAAGGACATCATGGGATCGGCACTACCGCTTTGTGGTAAACCAATACTGTTAGCTGGCGACTTCAGGCAGATATTGCCCGTCGTTCGCCGGGGGAAACAGGAGCTCCATCGTCATGTTATCTATCAAACGCCACTCCTTGTGGAGAGAGTTTGAACAGTTTTGGCTGACGCGAAACATGCGCGCCGACAACGATGTCGACTTCGCTGCTTGGGTACTTCGGCTCGGTAACAGTCAACTGCCGCGGCATTCAACCGACGGTATTCCGGACACTGTCGACATCCCACCGCGACTGGTTTGCGACGTTGTGGATTTGACCGATTTCGTCTATCCGCAGCGAATGTCGTTGGCCAACGTCGACGAGTTTGCTCGGAGAATCATACTGTGTCCCCGCAACGAGGAATGCCACCAAATAAATTCAACAGTGCTACGTCGCGTCACGGGCGCCCAAAGGATGTACTCCGTCATAGACACAGTTGTGATCGACGACGCCGACAAAGCGGCAAACTACCCGACAGAGTACCTCAACTCTCTGCATCCAAACGGACTTTTGCTTTTGCAGCTTAACATGGCATTATGGAGTTCTGTTTCATTGAAGGGGATATTAAGATGACTATCTTGATAGTGAAAGTTGTTATTGAGCTCGTTGATGATTAGATTCTCATGGTTATGTTTGTAATGTGTAAAAACTGGATCATAATTTGAATCACAGCTGTTTTCGTGAAAGATTGTGCAAAGGCTTCGCTTATGTCTGTTGGAGATGAGAGTTGTATATAATTTTGTTTAAGAATGGATGGAAGAGGAAGACCTTTGATTGCTTTGATTTTTTTCCATATTACTGTTGAGCAGGTGTTACCCACAGGTAATTGAATTTGTGTATTTTTGCCAGGATTCCGTTTTGTGTTTTTTTGTTATATATCTAGATTCTGCTCGAGTTTTTTTAAGGTTTATGTGGTCTGCGAGTGATTTAGTTTTTTTAAATTTGTTTAGACATTTTTTGTATTTTTTAATTGCTTCTTTACATTCTTCGTTCCACCACGGTACTATTTTCCTTCTGTGAGTTGTGTTTGTTTTTCCTATAGCTATATTCGCGGCGTTTATTATCATTTTTGAGAACTGTGTTATTATGGAGTTTATTTATGTTTGACTAAGTTGAGATTTAGTATCAATTTGTATAGGATTTTCTAATAAATTTTGGTTGATGAGATCTTGATATAGTTCCCAATTGGGTTTTTTAGGTTCCAATGTGTGTATGGTGATGTTTTCGGTGTTTGATCCAGTAGGGTTACATATGGGCCAATGATCACTACAGTTGTATTCATTGAGAACCTGCCATTCGATTTGAGGCGAGAATGAGCTATTGGTTATTGATAAGCCTATGGCAGAAAAGGATTTGTTTGTTGAGCCGTGTCTGGTGTATTCTCCGGTGTTGAGTAGAATTAGTTTTCCAGAAATGTTTCGATAGTTTTGCCTCTAAGGTCAGTATGGTTTGAACCCCACAATATTTGTGACTGTTAAAATCTCCTAAGAGAAGGAAAGGTTTGGGCAATTGTTGAATGATTTGGTTAAGGTCGTGAACAAGTAGAGCGGTGCTGTCGGGTGTATATATATATATATATCCCATATGCATATTGGGTTTTTGATATTAATAATGACGGCTATTACTTCTAATGGAGATTTAATTTGGTTTTCTTTACTTTAGATAAGGTTTGAAACATAGGTAGCCACACCATCACTAGCACGAGCAGCATTTTGACGATTTTTGTAGTACCCGTCGTATCCACGTAAGGGAAAATCTTGGTGGGATTTTAAGTTAGTTTCTTGAAAGCAAAAAGCTATTGGTTGAATATCGGTGAGGTGTTTAAAGAGTCCATTGATGTTCCATTAGATAATTGTATTCATTTTTAATGTATTTTTATAAGTTATGGAATGGGGGGGGGGGGGGGGGGGTGGTGTTTTAGGTCAACTATGTGTGTGTTATATTGTTTGAGTTTGACTTATGCAGGGTTTTGTTGAGAAGGTAGTGCTTGAAAAATAAGTTGTGCTAACTTTGATAAACGTGTTTTGAGTTTACCATCTTTTACTATTTCTCGGATTAAGTCTAGTAAGTCCATATATCAGAGATGATATATCAGTATTTGCATTTTCAGCTAGCGTGTGGATGTTCATATATTTGAGAGTGAAATTATCTAGGATGTATCTGAATTGAAGAAAAGTGATTGGTAAGGTATCTTTGGTAGTGAAAAATTCTTCCACTGTTTTTAGGCTCTCTTCGTAAGGTTTTTCTGTTTGTCTGTTGGACAAATTTGAGCGCGATCGAATTTTGGGTTTTCTGGTGGCTATTGCTTTGTGTGAAATGATCGTGGAAGTATTTAGGTTTTTTCGGTGAGGTGGGTGGGTTTGAGGATGATGATTCGGAGAAAGGTCTTTTATATGTCTCGTTTGGAGAATAGTCGTGGGATATTTCATGGGTGTTATTTATTGGTGAAGAGAACTCTGGTTCTTTGGTCCATTCCGAAATAGTTTTTCCAAGAAGTTCTGAATCAAGTGGTGGGAGAGTATCTTCGATTAGTACTTCAGCGGTAATATCCAGAATGTTGGTTGCATTAGAATCGGACAAGTAATCACTTTTAGATTTATCTCCGGTATTTTTTTTACAGTTGGCTGTTGTGTAACCAACCGATTTACATAAAAAACAAGTTATTTTGTCGTCGGTAAAAATACTGACAACACGATGTCGGTCCTCAAAATGGGATACACCTCTGACCAAAGCATGAACTAGTCTGACCTAAACGTTGGAGTACCACCCGTAATGACAGTGGCAGCTAGGTCCACTCAGAGGACAAACAAATGATTGGCGCCGGAGTCTGGAGGACCCGACTTAGCGACGTCCAGTAGGTAATATGATTTGATAATTATATAACCCCTGCACGCCGTACCATACGAGTAATGAATAAACACAAGGGCACCATGCCCAACCTTAACACCTCTACTAATAAATATTCTAACCCCAATCGCTCAAATCTCAACATCTCATCTAAATCAAGTCAACCATCACCACCCAAACAAACAATTAAAACATTTTTGACTCGTCGTCCATCCGCAATTACAGCCACGGCGGTCACAATTTGTAATACTCGCACCTATAACAAGAACATTACACCCTCCACCTCTTGCGCAATGCAAGCCGATAACACGCACGCCACAGCCGCTATCGCGTCTCACACTAATTACGATAACCAGTTCACTGCCATTATTAGTACATGCCTCCAGTACTCCATTATACAACAACACAGATAAAAATATAAATTTCGCAACTGTCGCTGTCATGGAAAAGACACCGAGCAGGGAACATGCTATCGTATTTAATTCAATAGACGGTGTACCTCAAATACAATACATTTTAGCGATTGGAAAAATAGTACAACCCAAAACATACAATTTGTATCTAGAATATCAAATAATCGTTTTTGTATTTTTTGTCTAATAAAAAGTGGCGCAAATAGGTGGGGGGGCTTGGGGGGACTTAGTCCCCCCAAAATTTGTAATAGTCCCCCTAAAAATGTTCAGCACTTTTAAAATTTTTTTGTTCTTCAAAAATAGAAAATACTGATTTACGAAACAATGTATGAAAAATGTTCTTCAGCTGAATTATTTTCACAAAACAAAAAATACGTCTTGGTTTTTATTTTTATTGGTTAGTGGCAACACTGTGTTATAACGTTACCATCATTTTATTCTGTGCCAGTCATGTGTTTATATATCTGTGGTGCCGCCTTTGATATAATGATATGAAGTTTTGAGGTTATGACTTATAAGCTATAACGGACGAATTATAATTATAAATAATTACTATAATTTATTTAGTACGTTTTTTATTAAACTCTGTACTCTCACATTTAATATGAGTAAAAAATTGTTTGATATCTTTAATAAAATAAATAATAAAACTAGTGAAACACCAATTGAAGATTCTGTCGTTCATAAAAACGAAAAGCCGAGTGATGACTGCAACATTACATTTAATGATAATTTATCTGTTACCGATAATGAAACAAAAAGAAATACTTCAAATTTTGAACTTAACAATCTCGATTTGGGTACTATTATTTCAGGACCAGTTCAACCCATATTAAAGGTATTTATTTTACTATTTAGTAACTGTATATTTTATATGTATTAAGAATTAAGATTACCTGCACACATTTGGAATGGCTTGATTATGGTAATACTTATGCTATTAGAAATATCCTACTACAAAATTTGGTGACCAGAATCGAGCGTTTTCTGCAAGCTACTTTGCAAAATTTGATTGGTTGGAGTACAGTATAATTAATGATGCAATATATTGCTTTGCTTGCCGCAACTTTAGTACTGCTTGTAGTGAAGATTCATTTATTCAAGGTTTTAGAAATTGGAAAAAAGCAAGTGTTTTTCTCTGTTAATTTATTCTGTTTATATTATACTTGTATAATATAAATAAATCATTTAGGAAAATTATATTGTTCAATAATTGTGATTATCAATGTATAATTTAAAAATTATATTAGCTCTATGGTAGTCGAGGTTCTGGAAAAAATAAGCAAACTAAACTTGAAGCTCATGGTTCAACCAAGTTTCATAATACATGTATGACTAAATGGACTGCATACAAGGCAACTAAACTTTCAGGAAGTGTTCATACTCAATTATCTAATGCTCATAAACAACAAATTGTGGATAATAGAAATTATATTAAAACAATAACAGATATCATACTGTACTTGGCACGTCAGGGTCTAGCATTTAGGGGACATGATGAGAGATTATGTTCAAACAACCAAGGTATATATTTTTTTTTTATTTCTATTTAAACTAGTAAATTAAAAATTAATTTTATTTATTTATCAATTTATATTTTTATGCTTAGGAAACTTTAAAGAGGCCTGTAAACTATTTGCTAAACATAATGCTCAGTTTGCTAATTATCATAATAATACTATTAACTATGGAAGTTGGTTGATTCAGAATGATATTGCCAATATTTGTGCTCAACATGTTAAGAACTCTATTATTGATGAAGTTAAGAGTTGTAATATGTACTCTATTATGTGTGACGAAGCCAGGTGAATAATATATAATTACTATTTCACTATGACAATTTTGATTTTATTTTGATTTTAACAATCCCAGTTAGTTCATCTACATGCGAGCGATCTTTTAGTACAATGAGAAGAGTCAAGACTTGGCTCAGAACCACCATGGCTGAAGATCGTTTTAGTTCTTTGGCTTTATTAAACATTGAAAGGGATTTATCAAACAAAATTGATTCTGAAGTAATTGTCAATAAATTTGCGGAACAAGACCGAAAGATTGTGCTAAAATAAATTATTTTGTATTGTTTTTAGTAGGTAATTAAGTAATGTAAAACATTATTAATAAACTATCAAGTTTTTGTTAGTATTTGTATGAAGTTAATTTAATGAATTTTACACAGTGTGATTTTTTATGAAGAGGCTCCTCTTTTATATTTTTGAAAATTTATAAAAATTTGTGGGACTTCAGTCCCCCCAAAATAATTGAGCTAGTTGCGCTTCTGCTGTGCCGTGTGTGAAATTTGTTATTTTATTCTTTTATTGTAACCAGTGTTCATTGTTCAAGTGTACACTATTTATTTATGATGTTAACAAGAAAGAAAAAAATACTTAACGAAATAAATGATGACTGTAAAGGTAAGATACATTTTTATAATATTTAACTACCTATGCCAGATGTAATCGTATAGAAATTAAAATTACACATGGACTTAAATGTAAGAAAAAATATCGGATACGTGAAAACTATAGGTTAGGTATATATTTTTATTTTTTTATTAATATTGACAGTTGATTTCTTTCACGTAATAACATAGGTGATATCTAATATTTTAAAAACTACTGAGAACTTAACCATTTACGATTTAGGTACCCTTCAGGCTTCAAACACCATGTAAAGTAGTCAATAAATAATCACTGATAGGTAGTATACAGGGTGATTCTTTTAAGTGGGTACACTAATTATCTCAAAAAGTATTAACTTTTTTTGATTTTTTTTTTTTTTAAACTTCTAGGTTTATGTTTTTCTAAAACCGTATAATATTTAAATTTTTTTCACCCTTATATTTATTAGTGAAATCACTATCAACTTTTGATTTTCAAATTAATTTAAACATTTTGAATGAACGATAGCAACTTATGATTTCAAAAAAAAACAGTATAGGTAATATAAATTATTGTAAAATTGTATGGTTTCTATACTTTTATAACTAAGCAAATGCAATTAGTAATAAATAATAAAGAACACAAAAACTCTTTGAAAATGTACATAATATGTTTTGTTTTTATAATATTGTTCAATGTATCCACTAATAACCGCGCAAGTAAATTGTATAAGACCATGATTTTTGTAACGTGTTGCTGGGAATAACTCGATCATTTTTTAATTATTATATTATTATACTTCTATAATTTTGTCACTAAGATCATGCCACTATGGGTCTATAAAATTCACTTGTGCATAGTAGTTCATCAAGGATATATTGTCATATTGAACAATATTGATTGCATTAAGAAATTTGTGAAAATCGCAAGTACCTAAATTTTTTTATTATTCCTTTCCCATTTGGCTGGGCGATCCATTGCCCATTGGTAGCCGGGTGGGCCGGACCGACACTGGTAGTAATGATATTATTTTAACATCAAATATATTTTTTTGGCAAATTGGGTATTAGAAGTTAAAGAATTATAATAACAGTTACTTAAAAATAGTTAGAAACCCTAACGGCCACATAAATCTTGTGATTTCGTTCCTATGCACATTGCATAGTGCATACCCTGCATAATGGAAAATCTGATACTGAATATAATATTGTTGGAGGTTAATAAATATTTTTTTTTAAATATAATATTAAATTTATTTATTTCTTACTATAATTAGAATGGATTGGTGTTCAATTTAAAGATGATGGTGTTTTGTATATGTGCCCTTTATCTCCGATACTTAAAAGTAAAAAAATTGGTACTTATACAATGATTAAATGGTCTGATGGATTCAAGTACAAGGCAAAATTATTGAAACGAGGAAGTAAATATACATTTTCATAATTACATTATAACTTATAAGTGCATAATACAATATTTTTAATTTTCTACTTTAAATTATTTTAAGCTAAAGAAGATGTTCAATTTTATATTAATTCACTTCAAAAGGGACAAAAAAAAATCAAAATTAAAAATAAATCGAATAAATTAACCATTTCAATACAAAATGTAGCATTGGTAGAAAAAGAAAAAAATCATTAATCCAAGTAAACAGAATTAAACCATTTTGAGGACCAAGTTATCATTAGTCTCAATTATGTTACCTAATTTACATTTTTTTTTTTTTTATTAGTTGTTTGTGATACAGCATACACTTTGAATGAAGATTATGATTTTGTAGCTGTACAAGACAAAATAATTGTTGATAAAGCAATTGATGTCGATGACAATATCGAACAAAACAAAACGTGTTTAAATTACATGGGTGATGGTACAACATTAGTAGAAAAAGAAAATATCATTAATCCAGGTAAATGGAATATTAAATAATTTTAAGGACTACCTAAGTTATAATATCAATTATGTTACCTAATTTACATTTTTTTTTGTTATTAGTTGTTTGTGATACAGCATACACTTTGAATGAAGATTATGATTTTTTAACTGTACAAGACAATACAATTGTTGATAAAGCCAATGAAGTCCATGACAATATTGAACAAAGCAAAAAGTGTTTCTTGAATGATGGTACAGAATTGGAAGAAAAAGAAAAAATTGTTAATGCTGGTGCAGGTAAATTGAGTATTATATAATTTTGAGGACACCAAGTTATTTTTAATCTCAATTATGTTACCTAATTTACATTTTTTTTTTTTTTTATTAGTTGTCTGTGATACAGCATACACTTTGAATGAAGATTATGATTTTGCAACAGTACAAGACAATACAATTGTTGATAAAGCCATTGATGTCTATGACAATATCGAACAAAACAAAACGTGTTTAAGTTACATGGGTGATGGTGCAACATTGGTAGAAAAAGAAAATATCATTAATCCAGGTAAACTGAATTAAATTTAAAATTATTAAATTATTTGTACGATTAATAGTTACATTAATTTTGTTTTATTTTTATTTTATATTGATAATAGTTGAAACATTTGACCAAAATTTGATCAACATTCAATATGATATAGCGTCAGAGTTTATTGAAGAACAAAATAAATCCCAGAGTAGTGAATTAAATAATCCGGAAGTTACAGAGGAAGGTAAAATATAATATTATATTATATAATTAATAATAATACACTTAAATAAATAAATATTTAAAACAATTTTGGTGTTAATTTGTAGCATATTTCAAGATTAATCAGTTTTAAAATATCGAGCCTGATAGTACCATGTCCATAAATAATAGATATCCGGGTAAATGTAATTTAATTTATATCATAAAATTAAATAGTACTTCAGGTTTTACATAATTAAAATTATTATTCATATTAGTGGTTTAATATTTTCAACAGGTTTACGTTATAATCAGAAAGCAACTCAAAGTTATGTTATAAGTAATTGTTCTTCCGAAGATTTGTATGTAGATTCAGGATCTGAGTACATACCTTTTAAAGAAAACCAAAGTTTTAAAGACATTGATGACAACAACACATCAGTTTCCTCAGGAATTGAAGAGTTTATTGAAGAGGTTAAAGAAATTGATAATTCTAGTACCATTGGAGAAAAAAACATATTAAATAGAAGTAACTTATCAATATTGTCAAAAAATTGCAAACCCTATAACTTTAATGGTAGTGTAGAAACGAGTAAAAAAAAAAGTATTTTGAATAAACGAGCGTGGGATAAAACTGACCATTGTGTATATTGTGAAAAAGACGTCACTAATTTTACCCGACATATTTTACGTAAACATAAAGATGAAATAGAAGTAGCAAAATATGAATCATTACCAAAAGGATCCAAGGAGCGAAAATTTGAAGCAGACACCTTAAGGAAGAAAGGAAATTTTTTAAGTAACGTTGGAGGAAATAAAGTAAAACCTGTTCGTCGCCCTAATGAATTAAAAGGAATCCCTTGCGCTAACAATTATTTTCCCTGTACATTTTGCTATGGAATGTTCGAGAAGAAATATCTATTTAGACATATGAAGATATGTAAAAAAAATAAAGAAACACATGCAGGTAAAGTTAGTGCTATGGCTGCAGGACAAAATATGTTGCTTGTATTCAATGATAGTGATAATGATTTTGTTTGGGCAGCAGGTCCGAAGTAAGGAGATTACGGTTTCCTGCTCCACCGATATTTGTAAAAATGTGAACCGGAAGAAAAGGAGACAAAAAAGAGAATTTGATGACACGATGTAAATGGTATTAATTTTATTCTCCTACCGTCTTACAACTATAACAATTAAGTGGCTAGGGGTGGGAGCTTATGACTAAAATAAATCACTACAACACAGAAATATTGTAAAATAGAAAAATAATTATATGGGTAACGTTACGTGACCCTGGAATGCAACGACGTGGAGTGTTGTGACCCGTGAAAATGGTTGACGAGCTCCCGGCGTGAATGACAGCAGCACCGGTGGACAACTCGTGTACGTTGATGCACCCACGAATACAAACGCTCGGTAGGACGCCTATAAAATTCCGGAATATAACAGCAGGAGAGTAATAATTGAGGAACTCAAATTCCGGACTATAAAATTAATAGAAATTAATATGTTAAGTATACAAACCGAATTGAAATCTAAGTTTACAGAATGTAATCTTGAGGAAAAAAAGTAA
>NW_021770589.1:18847-21722 GCF_005508785.2 Acyrthosiphon pisum
CCAAAATTTGGTATAGTCCCCCTAAAAATGTTCAACACTTTTAAAATTTTTTTATTCTTCAAAAATAGAAAATACTGATTTACGAAACAATGTATGAAAAATGTTCTTCAGCTGAATTATTTTCACAAAACAAAAAATACGTCTTGGTTTTTATTTTTATTGGTTAGTGGCATCACTGTGTTATAACGTTACCATCATTTTATTCTGTGCCAGTCATGTGTTTATATATCTGTGGTGCCACCTTTGATATAATGATATGAAGTTTTGAGGTTATGACTTATAAGTTATAACGGACGACTTATAATTATAAATAATTACTATAATTTATTTAGTACGTTTTTTATTAAACTCTGTACTCTCACATTTAATATGAGTAAAAAATTGTTTGACATCTTTAATAAAATAAATAATAAAACTAGTGAAACACCAATTGAAGATTCTGTCGTTCATAAAAACGAAAAGCCGAGTGATGACTGCAACATTACATTTAATGTTAATTTATCTGTTACCGATAATGAAACAAAAAGAAATACTTCAAATTTTGAACTTAACAATCTCGATTTGGGTACTATTATTTCAGGACCAGTTCAACCCATATTAAAGGTATTTATTTTACTATTTAGTAACTGTATATTTTATATGTATTAAGAATTAAGATTACCTGCACACATTTGGAATGGCTTAATTATGGTAATACTTATGCTATTAGAAATATCCTACTACAAAATTTGGTGACCAGAATCGAGCGTTTTCTGCAAGCTACTTTGCAAAATTTGATTGGTTGGAGTACAGTATAATTAATGATGCAATATATTGCTTTGCTTGCCGCAACTTTAGTACTGCTTGTAGTGAAGATTCATTTATTCAAGGTTTTAGAAATTGGAAAAAAGCAAGTGTTTTTCTCTGTTAATTTATTTTGTTTATATTATACTTGTATAATATAAATAAATCATTTAGGAAAATTATATTGTTGAATAATTGTGATTATCAATGTATAATTTAAAAATTATATTAGCTCTATGGTAGTCGAGGTTCTGGAAAAAATAAGCAAACTAAACTTGAAGCTCATGGTTCAACCAAGTTTCATATTACATGTATGACTAAATGGGCTGCATACAAGGCAACTAAACTTTCAGGAAGTGTTCATACTCAATTATCTAATGCTCATAAACAACAAATTGCGGATAATAGAAATTATATTAAAACAATAACAGATATCATACTGTACTTGGCACGTCAGGGTCTAGCATTTAGGGGACATGATGAGAGATTATGTTCAAACAACCAAGGTATATATATATATTTTTTTCTATTTAAACTAGTAAATTAAAAATTAATTTTATTTATTTATCAATTTATATTTTTATGCTTAGGAAACTTTAAAGAGGCCTGTAAACTATTTGCTAAACATAATGCTCAGTTTGCTAATTATCATAATAATACTATTAACTATGGAAGTTGGTTGATTCAGAATGATATTGCCAATATTTGTGCTCAACATGTTAAGAACTCTATTATTGATGAAGTTAAGAGTTGTAATATGTACTCTATTATGTGTGACGAAGCCAGGTGAATAATATATAATTACTATTTCACTATGACAATTTTGATTTTATTACTCTAAGTATAATACTTGATTATTTTAAAAGGTCATTTAAAGAAGAGTATATGGCTTTTTGTATTCGATATCCCAATGGATTATGTGTAGAAGAAAGATTTCTAGGGTTCATAAAAGTTTCAGAAAATCAAAACTCTGAATCTCTGACTTCTGCAATTTTTTCATTTATTGAATCATGTAATTTAAACTCTGTTCCTATAATTGCTCAATCGTACGACGGGGCTGCGGTTATGTCAGGCAATAAAAATGGGGTTCAATCAAAGGTACGCTCCAAACACCCAAAAGCTATCTATATTCATTGTATGGCCCATAAACTAAATCTTGTAGTTGTCGACACATGCAAAAATATTAAGGTTTGTTTAAAAAATATAACATTTAATATTAAATTTAATATTACTATAATACTATAGCATAATTTATATTTTTATCAAAATGTATTTTATTATTATTTGAATTATAGGATGCAAGAAATGTATTTAATGGTATTGAAGCAGTTTTTGTGCATTTTTCACACCCCTCGAAAAATGCTAAACTTATTGAAGTTCAGGAAAATTTAAAAATTAAAAAGTCAACATTGATGCGTGTGTGTGACACACGTTGGATTTGTCGATTTAAAAATTGTGAGTCGATAATTAATAACTTTGAATGCTTAATTCAAATATTACAAGAAGAGATAGTTAGTGAGAGTGATAAGAATGTTGCTCAAGCAATAGGTGAGTGTACCTAAACTATTGTATGCTGTATACAGTAAACACTTACAAACTATAGCACCATGCCTGCCTAATACATAAAAATATATAAATTAATAGTTACATTATTTTATACAGGTATCTTAGCTATTCTACAGAAGGGTTCATTTGTTATTTATTTATTTATTTTGTATGAAACTTTACTGTTGATAAATATTTTAAGTAATCAATTACAACAAAAAACTGCAACACTTGGTAATACTGGTGTAACTATTAATGGAGTGATAGAATCGTTTAGAAAAAAACGAAATGCTGCAGAATTCTCTAAGCTTTGGCAGAATATTGTCAACTTTGCTAACAAAAATAAAATTTCATTAGAAGCACCATCTCTATGCAAAGGTTATTATTTAAAAATAATAATTAATATACTTAAGTTTTAATCAACATATTTTGTATTAAAAATACTACTAATAACCGATAATTTTAATTTTTATAGAATCAAAAAGAAAAAGAACACAACCAAATTCTTTAAAAAGTTTTTACTTGACTACAACAACTAGTGCAGCTA
>NW_021770589.1:22775-30961 GCF_005508785.2 Acyrthosiphon pisum
CACTGGTACCTTACTGTACAGCAGAGCGACATCCACGACTTACCCGCCTTTTTATCATGAAATATCGTATAGCATAATAATAATATTTTCATTATTGGTTATTGCAAGTTTCCACGATTTAAAAAGATAATAATATTATAAATTTATCATTATAATCGTAAATCGTGCTGGTCGCCACCAATATTATGAAGTAAAGCATTTAAAAATAGAATAATTCCCAATATTATTTAAGGTATTAATACTTAATAGTGCAACACTGCAACAAGTCAACATGATGCAATTAAAATAATTATAAATATAATTCAATACTGTAACAACTCAACTTATTTCTATTTATAAGTTATAGTATCAGTTCAATATTGAACTAAGTTTATTTGGTACAGTTTTGAACTGTTTTAAAAGGGAAATTACAATAATTCCATAACGAATCAAGTGACTTCACGGACGGAATAATTTTTTGATATTTTATTGCGTTATTGATTTGAAAAGCATGTTAAAAGATGAATCCAAAAATGTATCAGTTCGCCTTAGCAATATTTCGAGTTGTTGCAGTATTGAACTGGGGCGTCGAATTTAGATGTAAGTATTTATAATTTTTTTTTCTCATTGAAATAAAATTTAATATATTTACAATCTGTACATGTTATACAATAAGTAAATTGGATAAGATACATGAGTTTAAATTTCAAATATATATAATTAATTTTTTTTTTGTAACTAATTCATAATTATATTCTAGGATACTCATTTAGTTGCTATTTCTGACAATACAAATGCTACAGTGATTAACGAAAATTCATCAGAATTGAATATTAATTTGAATACAAATGCAGATTGTTCAATTGTAAGATGTTTATAAATATTATATTATTAGGGCAGAGGACTTGTAGCTCTAAAAAGTCACCAAATATGCATTTAAATATACAAAATATGCATTAAAAATATGCATTTTAAAGTGGATATTTTTGAACAAAAAAAAAAATTTTTCTGTTTGTACTTAATATTTATTAATTATTATTTATTACTTAAACTGTTAATACTTATTATTTTTATGAATAAAATATATAATAAAATGGGTTTTCTTAACTGGATACTTCTTCAATATTTTCAACTTCTTCGACTATTAAAAAACAATTAAAAAATATTTTAGTTTCAAGTATTTAAGATTAACACAATTTTTTACCTTGGAAGTTGCATTGGACTATAAGGTGTTTTTTCAAATTGTCAAACGTAAAACTTTTCCTATTATCGGATAACAGGACTTTAAACATCGAAAAAGAACGTTCCACATCAATGGAATTTATAGGAGCATATTTAAAGTATGCTAAATCGCCAAGGCTCAAGTTTTCAGGTATTCTGACCATTGAAGTTTCTTCTCCAGTTAAAATTTTTGAAATTTGAGCTAATGTTTGGTAACCTTTATTTTTCTCTAAAACATCATTCATCTTTTCTTGAATCATTTTTCCCACTGTACCCGGTACTTGATTCAATTTTAAAAAAATATCTTCAATTATTTTTATAGAATCTGACAGTAGCATATTTTTTGTCTCAAGACTAGTCATTACGTCGGGGATAAATCCAAAATTAGATTTTATAAACACTAAATTTTCGGATAGACTGAGATCAGCAAAATACTTTTGTGCATTTTTTATACAAATTGCTTCATCTTTATCCAAAGAATTAACAATAGATTTCAAAGTTTCATGGTGTTCGCAATAATAACATGCGGCTTTTACCCACGTTCCCCACCTTGTAATTATAGGTTCCGGAGGAAGAGAAAGACGAGGTGCTGTATTTTTAAATATAATTACTCGAGAAGGCGCTTTCAAAAAAATTTTTTTCACATTAGAAATCACTTTATTTACTTTTGAATAGTGTTCACGAATTTTTTCTGCTATGCTATGCCATGAACAATACACGTGACATGGATAACTTTAGGATAAAAAATTTTAATTGCATTTCCACTTTTTACCATATAAGGTGCCGCGTCACTTAAATATAACAAGACGTCATTATGCCGCACTCCCTCGGGCCACAAAATATGCATAAAATCGTCAAATAACTTTGCAATAGTCGAATTATTAGTTTTAGGCAGTACTTCAGAATTTAATAAAAATGTTTGTCCTGGTTTATCCGTTTCGAGAGTACCAATAATGACGTTTGCGACAAAGCGCCCTAAAGAGTCAGTGGTCTCATCGATGGACACCCAGATTTTTTTGTCAATAACAGCATTTCTAATTTTAATTAATGTTTCATCGTAAATTTCATCTACGTCGCCTTTTCGTAATGTTGTCACGGCTGGAATTATTTTGTCAGTATATTTTACTAAAAATGATTTAAACGATTCATTATTTAATTTATTTAACGGTATGTTGGCCGATAACATCGCGGAACACAAATCTCTATTGAAGCACGATTTTTTGCTATCAGTTAGAAAATGCTGTTGAGCTTTTTTTATGTTTAAGTTTTTTTCTTTCTGAGCAACTAATTTCAGATGTTTTCCTGTAGTCAAATGTTGGGTAACATTAAACCTTTTAGCACTTCCACACATGATATCACAAATTTTACAATAAAGTATTTTACCGTCTGTTGAGAACACATCAGGACCGAATTCGGACACATAATTGTTTAATTGTGAAAATAAAGACACTTTAACTTTAGGCATTTTGTATAATAAATAGTAAACACTAAATAGAACACGTTTGGACGTATGATCGACGATCAACCGGTTGAGAAACACAGCGATTACTGAAATATGAATAAGTCCGATGTCTGTGACAGGCGTCCCCGTGGCCTGTATCGATAAAATGTTGTGCGTTGAACAATATTATCTTATCTGTCTATAAATAAAATTAATAACCCGACAGATTGCGGCATTCGATCGGCAAATCTCGAGAAACATCATTGATAATATCAACGTTATTCTGGTTGTATAAATAAATAAATAAAAACGTCGAAGAAAAAATATTGGTAAAACTATAAATTATTTAAAATATGCATTTAAAAGTATGAAATGGAAGAAATTTGCAAAATATGCACTAAAAACTAAAAAAAACGCAAAATATGCATTTATATGCACAATAAAATTTCAAAACTAGCTTTGTTGAAGCATGAAACGCATTTGTTTCGCACTCTGCTATTTTTGTGACTGTGCAAAAAAAATATGCAAATGCTATAAGTCCTCTGCCCTATATATTTTATTAGAACATAATGTTCTGTCATAGTTTAAAATATTAAATTACTTTTATATTTTTAGTCCACACCAGTATCAATAGTAAATATGGATGAATATATAACAGCAAAGTCACTAAATGATATTGGTTTATTTGTTAATTGTTCTGAAAGGGTAAGTTGAATTTAGAAATGTAGAATGATTACACTTAATATTTATAAATTTAATAGTAAGTATTTAAGTAGTTAAATATTAAATCCTAACACAATATTATTTGATTTATTTAAATTAATATGCAATTTTGAATACAATAGGTAATAACAATTAACTACTAGATGAAACTCATTTAATTAGATTTTAGATTTTTGGTGATCCATAATTCTGATAACTTAAGTAAAGCATTTTTCATTTAATTGTGTGTACACTGTTAAATGATTAGGGAATTGATATAATAATATACATTTATGATTTATATTAGTTTCCAGTAAAGTACACTGTATATATACTTTTTAAAATAAATTTCAGCTTCATTTAGCTTGTTTTAAATTTAGTTTGTAAATACGAGTAGGTACCTAGGGTATTTACCTTAGGGTATACTTAGTTATATTTATTTTAGGTACTAGTTGCATTTAGAAATGTAGAATGATTAGGTACCTACACTCAATATTTATAAATTTGAAATATTTAATTATTAATAAGTTTGTTTGTTATTTAAGATTGAATCTATTAAACGAATTGAAATACTGCAATCATTGTGGATTCCTGAACAAAATTATAAATATCCAACAAACAATAAAAGAAATCTAAAATTCCAACACCATTGGCTTTACAAATGGACTTGGATTGCTTACTCAAAAATGTTTGATGGCGCATTATGTAAATATTGTGTAATTTTTAATGAACATGAAGGTGGTTCGGGTAGTCAAAAATTGGGTAAATTTGTTTTAACGACGTTTTCAAATTGGAAAAACGCAATAGAAGAATTTAATAAACACGATAACAATAAATACCATAAAATGACATTATTAAAGTTTGATTGTTTAATGTCAGTGCCTAATAAAACTACTGATTCTATTTTAATACAACTGGATAAAAAATTTAAATCTGAAATAGAACAAAACCGTGCCAAATTAAAACCAATTATTGAAACTGTTATGTTTTGTGGCCGTCTAGGTCTACCTTTGCGTGGTCATCGAGACTCAGGTCCAATAGACTGTGACAATCCTCCTGTTGAAAATGATGGTAATTTTAGATCACTCTTACGATTTAAAGTTATGTCTGGTGATATAAATCTAGCTGAACATTTAAAAACTGCTCAGGGAAATGCAAGTTATATTAGTGCTGATATCCAAAACCAAATATTAACTTCTTGTTCAAATTTAAAATTAAAACAAATTATTTCAAAAGTGAATGCTGCTAAATGTTTCACTGTATTAGCAGATGAAACTGCCGATATATCGGGAATTGAGCAATTTTCTCTGTGTGTACGTTATTTTTAATTTTCTTCAATGCAAATGAGAGAAGATTTCTTAACGTTTGTTCCTGTTACTGATGTTACAGGTATGGGTTTAGCAAACACACTTTTAAATACCCTTGATAAACTTGGTATTGATTTGAAATATTTAAGAGGCAAAGGTTTTGATGGTGCAGCTACCATGAGTGGATGCTTTAATGGTGTACAATCCCACGTTACCAAAAAATATTCACTTGCTCACTACATTCATTGCACCTCACATTGTTTAAATCTAGCAATATCCGACACATGTAACATTCAAAGTATACGAAACTGTACTGGTGCCATACAAAAAGTATGTGTGTTTTTTAAATACCCTAAACGACAAAATGTAATGTTAGATTCAATAAAACGTGTATGTCCTGAATCACAGATTACTAAACTAAAATTACTTTGTCCAACAAGATGGGTCGATCGGCATGACTCCATAATTACTTTTATGGAATTATTTGATGCAGTTATTGATGGATTATCAATTATTTCTACATGGCCAGACAGAGAATCGTCATCAGGATCTTATCAACTTTTGTGTGCTATTAAGCAACCTGAATTTATTTTGGCAACGCATCTGCTAGCAAAAGTATTTAGCATAAGTTTACCTCTTAGTAAACTTCTTCAAATGCAAAATATTGATTTGATTGAAGCCATGTCTCTGGCAGATAATGTATCTGATGTGTTAAAAAATATCAGAAATAATGCAGATGAGGATTTTAAGAAACTATTTTTGAAAGTGAAAGAAAAATGTATGTCACTTGATATTGAAATAACTTTACCTCGTTTAACAAACATACAAAAAAATCGGTTTAATGTAAAAACTACTTGTCCAAATGAATACTATAAAATATCACTGTTTATTCCATTTTTAGATAATTTTATTAGTCAACTTCATGATAGGTTCATTGCACATAAATCTCTAATTACCAATTTTTGCTGTCTCTTACCAAACAATAATTTGCCAAATAGAGAAGAAAACATAAAAAGTTTGGCAGAAAAGTATAGTGAAGATCTTCAATGTAGTTCAGATTCAGTAATTGGAGAAGTATTGACATGGACACAAAAATTTGTTGGAACAGAAAAACCAAAAAATGCATTAGAAGCTCTTATAGCATGTAACCCACTCATTTTTCCATCTACTTATAAACTTCTCCAAATAATAGCTACACTTTCCGTAACTACAGCAAACAGTGAAAGGTCATTTTCTACGTTAAAAAGACTTAAGACATACCTTAGAAATACTATTGGAGAAAACAGATTAAATAGTTTAGCACTACTAAATATTCATCGTGAAATTATTTTAACAACAGATGAAGTTCTTAATGACTTTGCAAAAGACTCAAGAAAAATAAGATTGCTATAGCTTGTAATTTATAATGTGAAAAAATATATTAACTTTAATATAAATATTGCAATTTAATTTTTTTTTTATTTTCTATTTTTACTTGTTTATAATAATAAGTCAATAAGTATGTACTGCGTGTTTAATATTAACATAAATAAATATAATTATTATTCACCTTCAGTTAATAAAAAAAAAATGTATTACTAAATAAGCGTATATAAGCGTATAACTCGGTACATTTTAGCGCATTTAGTTTTACCACTCCTGAACAATATATTTTAGAGTTTAGCAAAAATAAAAGTCATTAAACCTGCCATAAATAATAAAATTCCTGCCAAAACGTCGAGCCTTAGCTCCACTCCATATCACTAATCCTAAATTTTCGTCTTACAACTTTACTGTCGCGACTATATAATATTTCCAATGACATTGTCTCCAAAATCGGTACCCACTCTCAGCGAGTCTAACGGGCCCCGAGTTACACTTAGAGCTAGTAGATTGATAAAGTGTTAAGTGGAAGGTAAGTAGTATTAACTAATAGGTAGTAAAAGAAAAATGCACATTTAATTATTTAATGAATATCAATTACATCTTTTTTTTTACATAATACATATAATTCTACATATTTATTAATATAGATACCTAATACAAATTCCATAAAATACTTACAAAATTATTAATTACAATACCTATACAGTTGAAACTTCAATTAAATTAGTCAACAAATCATGTTTTAACTAATTTGGATAATTTTTTTTTTGTTTTACTTTGTTTTTTTGAGTTTTGATTCATCAAGTAAGAATACTGCCTCATTCTCATAATTATATAATATGAAAAAATATTTGTTAATATATCAGCTTGATGTTCTAAACAAGGAAACTTTAAACCAATATTCAAGCTAAAAAATTCATTATATGTATTTTCAAACACATCACAAGAAGTGGCATGTTTTGAAAAACATGTTTCTAAATGTTTTAGTATTAAGTATAAATTTCGATCTGGATGAGTTAGGTATCCTCTAGTTTTATTATTAAGTAAATCAGCTTCACTACCGACAGTTGAAGTATTTAAATTTTTTATACTTGCTATACATAACTGGCACTTAGTACTTAGTACTTTACCAATCGTTTAGCAATGTACCTATTTGAAGTAGATAAATAAGGTAAATAAAAGTGTTATTTAATTAATGCTATTACCTAATTCATAAAATATTTTACCCAGCCATAAAATAAACAACACAGTCAAAAACTGTAGAGTCTGCGTAATCATGCTCCAACAAAATATCGTCCAGATCCCAGCAATCGTCTTCAATAATTTTATTAATTTTTTCTTTCAGTATATCAATTTTTTTTGTACGTTCTGAAACGTTTTCTGGATCATTTATTATTTCTTTCAAATCTTTAATTGATAATACTGGAATTGTATCTATTAACAGTATAAAATAAATAAAAACATTTTTATTCAGCAATATTTATTTTGAGAAATATTAGTTATAATATGAAATTTATTATTTTTGTTAAAATATAATTAAAATATAATTTTTCACCTTCAAATACTGTGCAATTTCCTGTTTTATAACAGCATAAACTGAAAGCATGCGGTATAATTGAAGAAAAGTAGGTGTTGTGGGATGGTCATTAGGACCTGACACTTGTCTTATAATTCCAAAAAATTTCTGAAAATGAATTAATATAATAATCATCATTATATTTTTATAGTAAAAAATAAAAAATATATTTCTTGAAAGAGGTGATAAAATAATTTAGGTAATTAGGTACTTCTAGTGAGTCTTGATTAAATTGTTCAGTTAAGACATAACTAAAACCACATTCATTTAAAAGATATTCTACCAATTGTATAGTTGAAGTTAGGGTGATCCTTAGCCCTTCACTAGTTGATCTAGTTAAGAACTCACTTTCTTTAATTAGTCCTTTTTCCAAATTTGATTCCCATTCATTCAACCAGTGTATAGCATTATTTAATATCTAAAACAAAACTCAGACTAATTTTTGATCTCACTTTACATTTATGAACACATACGAATTAAATTATAACATAAAACTAAATAAAATCAACACAATATTAACTAGGTATACACTATCAACAAACATGCATCACAAACACACACACACAAACATAAAAACCTCCAAATCATGACTATT
>NW_021770590.1:0-354 GCF_005508785.2 Acyrthosiphon pisum
AAATCGTCATAGTGCGCCGCGCAATATGGAAATAATAATAAAAAAAAGCTCCTCAACAAGAGGAAATTAATCGAGAAGAAACGAAGTGCTCATACGAAGGATCTGATTGAAAAACTAAATGAATATGCCATAAAAACCCAACTAGCGCTGCTCGAAGATGCATTCACATCATACATGGGTATACATGAGCAGTTAGCCGATCTGGAGGAAGATGAAAAACAACAAGAACACATAGACAAGCTGATGGAAGTGTCTAACACATATGTTACACTGAACGCCGATTTTTTAGAATCATTGTCAAATCTAACTATCAGCGAAAACAGGCAAACTGTTCAACAAAAACATTCGGCTCCC
>NW_021770590.1:404-3107 GCF_005508785.2 Acyrthosiphon pisum
ATGCAAATCATAAAGCCGCCGTCTTTTTTTGGGTGTCTAGCAGGTCAGTCATCTCATTAAAGTTATGCCGTTCGACTTCCTAGTCACGTAATCAGGTATGCAATCCGACTGCGTCGAATCGCGGACAACGTTCATTACTGTAATCGAAGACGCAAAAATAAGGAATAAATTACATAAAAATAAATTCAAATAATTTCTGACGCCCGTGCAAATTTTTTTGGGTGTCTAGCAGGTCAGTCACATAAGTTATCTGGGTAGGCAATCCGACTCCGTCGGATGTCGGACAATGTACGACGGCCGGGTCACGTCATCGGGTATGCGATCCGACTGCGTCGAATCCCGGACAACTTTCATTACTGTCACCGAAAACGCAAAATCAAGTCATAAGTTATGTGTAAAAAAAATTCAAAACATTTCGGGAGTCCATGCAAATCATATAGCCACCGTATTTTTTTGGGTGTTTAGCAGGTCAGTCACCTCAGTTATCCAAGTAGGCAATCCGACTTGGTCGTATAGCAGACAATGTTTGACGATACTGAGTCACTGAAAACGCAAAATTAAGTCATAACGAAAACCGTTAAGGCGGTAAAACTCGAATTTTCAAAGAAATCCTAACATTTTCGTCACAGGTCTTAAGGTGGAAGTCATAGCGAAAGGTAAATACAGGAAAAAACGCGAACAAAAAATTTACTTTACATTTCCGCCGCAAATTCTAATAGATCTATTACTTTTTTAATATTGTATTAAATAGTATCTGCTGCAGTACATAATTACCAAATTACATTACCTCAACCAATTAACTCACCTAAAAATTTTAATATATTAAGTTTTACATAGTATACTTTTGTACGTTAGTTATGTTACTATTGTCAATTCAAGTATAAAAGAATCATCCCATACTATCCAGCATAAAAAATAAACAATAAAATATGTAGATAACAAATTCAAGTGTTACCTTTAAGTTTATATCATATGATAGTATGATACTCATAACTAAACATACCTATTTAAGTCATACCTATTAGAGTCATATCAGTATACAATTTAATTGCCAGTCTTTATAAAAAATGTATTATTTAGAATCTGTAACAGTATTTTAATCAAATGTGACTCACCTAAAAACAGTAATATAATATAAAGTACATACTACATAGTATATTATATATTTAATATTTAACCACATAATCGAGCGCATGTCCCTTATGCACATAATATTAAATACCTAAATAGTGTTATTTATTAATTTGATTTTATGTTCATTTAAAATCATACTATGGCATAGCGCTCATATATAATTAATATATAACTTAACTGACCCGACCCAACCACCGTATCGAATCTTAATATTTATACATTTATATTTTATTTATTATTATAATATGCATGTATCTACCTACTGGCTACAGACCTGTGGCTATATCGTGTATATTTATGCCAAATCAAATATACAAATACGGCGCGACCGAATAAGCGAAAGGACAAAAAGCAGAAAATATAATATAATAACGCAGCTCATCGAGAAAAATTTCGTTATATATGATAGAGGCGGAACTGATAGCGAAAGATAAATAACGGGAAAAAAATAAGAAAAAAAAATTCATTTTAACACGGCCGCCGCAAATTAGTTGGAACGCCAGCGTCCGGATTGAAACCACGACCCTCGGGTCATCCGCACCTACGCCTAACCGACCTGCCTACCTACTGAGTTGAGAACTGGAGTCAAATCAATGAATCTTAAACCGTTTCGGCGTCCCGGTGAATTCCTAACCCGATTTCGACGTCCGCTTTGCGCGTCGTAGCAGGCGATCTCAGAGCGTCGGACAGCGGACGACCGGCTCCGCCGCCCTCAGACGTCGATTATGCGAGATTTTGCGAAAAAAATCGAGTCTTCCGACGCATGTATTTATTCCTGTATATACAGCGATACCTACTCGACGGCGGAGCCGCGGGACGTCCGCGTTCCGCGACCCCGCACTGCACCGGGACCCGACACGGCGGAAGTGCGGCCGAGAGCGGCCTATAAATTTAGCGTGGAAAGTAAACTCGAATTTAAAAAAAAAAAATAAAAAAATTTTCGTTAAATATGAAAATGCAAATAACGAAAAAAAGGCGGAAAAAAAAATTCGATCCGAAAAAAAAAAATTAATTTAACACGGCCGCCGCAAATTAATTCGAATCCCGGAGGGGCCGGGATCGAAACCACGACCCCGGGTCATCCGCACCTACGCCTAACCGACCTGCCTACCTACTGAGTTGAGAACTGGTGTCAAATCTCTGACTCTTAAGCCGTTTCGCCGTTCCGGCGAATTACGAACGCGGTTCGCACGTCCGCTTCGGGCGTCGGAGCGGGCGATCAGGCCGCGTCGGACGTCGTACGACCGGCTTAGCCGCTCTCGGACGTCGAAAACGCGATATTCGCGAAAAAAATCGAACGTCCCGACGCATATATTTATGCCTGTATATAGCGATACCTACTTGACGGCGGCGCGGCGGGCCGTCTGCTTTCCGCGACGTCGCTACGCCCCGGGACTCGCTGGGATAGAAGTACGGTCGCGCGCGGCCTATAAATTTAGCGGGGAACGCGAATACGTCTTCGACGGGGAGGTCCGACGTCTCGTTGAGGAGTCGGGGGCGACCTAAGTCGAAAAAGTCGGAAAATTGTTAAAATCGTGAGTACGCCGCGCTCTCCGCGATCGACTCGTC
>NW_021770590.1:3157-8017 GCF_005508785.2 Acyrthosiphon pisum
ACGGATGTAACTAATAAGACAATTAGTATATTATATCACGCGGAGATCGTTGCAAAAGCATAGTATGAAACAATCAAACCATAAAAGCATCGTCACACGTATTTCCTCGGGAATGTCAACACACATACAGAGGATGCGAGTCGTCCAGCATACCAAGTCGAGACCAGGACTCTGTCTCATGACCGGATTTAGCCACTACAACGACCACCCACTCCAAAGGATCCGATCATATATATACGAGCCCATGACAAGAGCTCGTCAGACGGTTAGGGACACATAAGACACTCAGAGGCAGGTTGTAACACCACTCACTGTCATATATTTGCAATACACATAAGACACTTAGAGGCAGGTCGTAACACCACTCACTGTCATATATTTATAATATTGTAATTTTGTACTTGTTAATAAACACTCAAATATAACATAATACATCAAGTGTTCATCTCTGCGTTGGTGTATGTATCGACGTCAGTTGGGACGTAACAACATCAACTGATAAAGAAAATGAAGTAACAACTATTTAAATCCCAATATTTTATCCCTTAACTTTTCCTAGTTAGGTAGTACCTAGGTACTACTTAGATAAGTTAACTTAAAAATATTTTTTGTAGAAAAGTATACCAATATTTCTTGAAAATTACCTAACTATAAATCATTTTAATATTTAATGTTATTTAAATAAAAATTATCATAGATGATAAATCAAACATAATATTATGGTTCTTAAACTTGAACTACTTTTATTTATTGATAAATTAATTTTTCAACATTGGCAGTAAAACAATTTTTATACATTTTATTTTTACAAAAACTACCATCTAGGAATCCATAATATTCAAACTGTTATTCAAAATCTTAAGTCAGTCAAACAATTTAACAATCATACTAACATATTATAAGGTATTTAGCAAGGCCTTAAGTACCTGTATTAAAATGTTGGTTTGTGAATTACATTTCTTTGCATCATCAAATATTATATATGATATTAAATAAAAAAAAAAATTAAAAATTGTATTTTGTAATTTTAAGTATAAATTAAAAAGAATATAAATAATTAATAGGTACCTTCACAAATTACTAATAGGTAGTTATAACAAACTTGAAAACTTATTACTACTCATGATACTAAAATAAGCCCTGGTATAAAGTAAATTGAATTTCTGACCTTTAAAGTTACTGAATGAAATTTTTGAATTAGTTTTACAACCCAAAAAAGTGTATAATACATTATATTACTTAAAAAAAAATAAGTACACATCATTGTGAAATCAATAACTATTTACGTCACTCTGAATCTAAATTATAAACAAAACCATAAAAACTGATTTTTTTTTTTTAATAATGCTATGTTTCTGTTCTAATCAATTTAATTATGTAATTGTTTTATTGACTGAGCTAATTAATGATTGATTTTGGCCAAAAAAAATCACTTCGGTACTATATTTGATCCAAATAAATGCTTTTTCTTCAATCATTATAACTGAATTGAACGTTTCATAACACTTCTCCCCATATGACATTCAATACACCCTTACACTAGAGTATTATCAAAATTTAAAATTATGAGTAGGTAGGTTACATTTGAGTTACTCATTACAACATTATATGCTTGTATATACTCATAACAACAAATTATTTGTCCTCTGATATAATTTATTAATATTGTAATTTTTCGTGTTTTGTGTAGCATATTCAACTGAGATTGGCAAGACCGTTATTGACGATGAACATCATAGTAATGAACGTACACAAGAACAGCTTCTTCCATTGTGTAACAACATATCATCTTTTAGTTCTGTAAATGAAACTGAAAAATGTAATGATAAAATGAAGACTTCAGATGATATTGTTTTGCCACATGAAATTAACCATGCAGGTATGAACAATTAATTAATAGAATTCATTTTTAGAACTGTTATTTTCTTTGACACTAGAATGTGTGTGCGTTTCTTAAATTATTTGTCCTCTGATATAATTTATTAATATTGTAATTTTTCATGTTTTGTGTAGCATTTTCAACTGAGATTGGCAAGACCGTTATTGACGATGAACATCATAGTAATGAACGTACACAAGAACAGCTTCTTCTATTGTGTAACAACATATCATCTTTTAGTTCCATAAATGATATAAATCAAAATCAAAAGTGTAATGATGAAATGGCAACATTCTCATTAGAAATACATACCACTAAAGAAGGTAATATTATATCATATATTCATTTTTTTTATGTTACTATGCTTTAGTTGACTTTAAATATTTAATTTTTCATTTTATGGCAGCCAATTTTAAAATAAATAAGTATTTGGAGAACATTCAATCTAATGGGATCAATCCTAGTCACAATCGAGGTATTTTTAATAAACTGTAGTATGCTGTTAACTACTTTTAATTCTAATATTTATTTTGTTATACAGATTTAAGATCCAGTAAACATAATGATCATATGAATGTTCATACAACTGAAGATAAAAGTTACTTATCTGATAGTTTGGATGAAGATGAGGATTCGGGATCTGAATATTTGCCATACAAATCAATTGATTTATCATTCACCAGTTCATTACTACGTGAAATGGATAGTCATGTAGATAGTAATGAATCAGAAAAATCTATAATTCTAGATACTCCTTGTACTTCAAAAGCAATATTTCCAGAAAATAGTTTATTAGCTTCAACTTCTTCAAATACAATATTTCCAGAAAATAGTTTATTAGCTTCAACATCTTCAAATACAATATTTCCAGAAAATAGTTTACGTGTGCCTTTTGTACCAAAAAATTTCAATTTTGATGGGGAAGTGGAAAAATGTAGGAAAAATGCTGTTACAAACAAAAGAATTTGGGATAAATTAGATTATTGTATATTTTGTGAAAAACAAGTAACAAATTTTACTAGACACATATTAAGAAAGCACAAAGATGAAACTGAAGTAATGAAGTATGAAACGTTACCCAAAGGCTCTGCTCACAGAAAACAACTGGCTGACGTTTTAAGAAAGAGAGGAAATTTCTTATGCAATGTAGAAGAAGGTAATAAAATAAAGCCTGTACGCCGTCCATATGAGTTTGTAACTAAACCAAGTTCTGTAAAGGAATACTTGCCATGTAAACATTGTCTTGGTATGTATAAAAAAAAATATTTACATCGTCATTTTAAAATTTGTAAAAATAATACAACAACATGCAAGAGTAGAAATCGACCTCAAGCTGATGGCCAAAATTTGCTATTAACATTTACTGATACAGACCAAGAACTTATGACAAAAGTTTTCCCAAGAATGGCAAGTGATAACATTTCTTTTGTTGCAAAATCTGATAAACTAATTAAATCTTTTGGATCACGATATTTAAAATGCCATAAAGAGAAACATTTCATAGCTGTTGTTTCTCAAAAAATGAGAACATTTGCTCGCTTTCTTATATCTGTGAGATCTTTAATTCCTGAAATTCACTCACTCCAAGAATGTTTGACACCAAAATATTTTGATATTTTAATTAAGAGTGCTAAACAAGTTGCACAATACAATGAAAAAACAGATAGCTTTGGGTTCTCCATCTGTGGTTTTAAAAATCGGGCAATCATTGAAGCAATGTTGTGAAATCGCTGAGTTATTTTATTAAAGGAAAGTGATGGCCTATGTATTTATTCAAATGAAAAAAATTCATTGAATAGTATAAAATATATGATTGAAAAACAGTGGTCCTATGAGATATCAACCAATGCTACCAAGGATATTTACCAAAAAAAATGGAACAAACCAGCCATTTTACCACTGACATCTGATATAAAATTATTCAGGGATTATATAGTAAAAGTAGAAAATGATTCTTATGAAAAATTGAAATTAAACCGTAATAATTTACAAGCATATCGTGAACTACAAGAAAGTATTCTGGCACAAATTGTTTTATTAAACCGTCGGCGGTCGGGGGAAGTACAAAGAATTCTTCTTGAGACTTATAATAATTCTTTTTCTGAAATTTCCCAAGAAGAAGTACTTAACGCCTTATCTCCAGTAGAATTGGAACTAACCAAAAGTTTCAAGCGAATTGTCATTAGAGGTAAACGTGGAAGAGGTGTTCCAGTACTCTTTAGTCCTCATTTGCAAAAACGTTTAAGTTTCTTAAGATCGTTAAGAGAAACTGTTTGCTTCATTGACAAAAATAATCCATATCTATTTCCATTACCTCAGTCATCTGAATCCTGTATGAGAGTTTCCGATATTATTCGTAAATTTTGTAAGAATGCAGGAGTTCAACACCCCGAAAATATAACATCGACTCGGTTAAGAAAACATGTTGCAACAGTTACTCAATTGTTAAATTTATCAGAATCTGATATTGAACAATTAGCAACATTTTTAGGCCATACCAAAGATGTTCATAAAGAATTTTATAGACTTTCAGACAGCGCTTTTCAGGTAAATAATCACCTATTCTATTTATTTTTGCATTTTATGACCTGATGTAAATTAATTTTTTTTAGGTGGCAAAAATCAGTAAGCTTTTACTCATGATTGAAAAAGGTGAAGGGGATCAATACAGAGGAAAGAGTATTGATGAAATCAATATAAATGTCAATGATTTAATATCTGGTGAATCTAGTGATGACGAAATGATCGAATCTCCAAGTCAAGCTACTTCTACTTCTACTCCAAGAGCTTCTACTCCAACTTCTTTTTTCTTAAAATCACCTATTGTAAGTCCACCAACAAAAATGTTTACAGTTAACCAAATAGCAAATAAAAACAAATTAAAAATATCAGAAAAAAAGATTAAACGTAAAATCACCATTATACCTTGGAATGATGAAGGAAAATCCACAATAACTAAATATTTTAAAAAATACATACTA
>NW_021770591.1:2438-4007 GCF_005508785.2 Acyrthosiphon pisum
CTCCACAACCCCACACCCTCCACAACCTCCACAACCCCACACCCTCCACAACCTCCACACCCTCCACAACCTCCACAACCTCCACAACCCCACACCCCCACGCCTCCACAACCTCCACACCCCCACGCCTCCACACCCTCCACAACCTCCACAACCCCACACCCTCAGCAGCCTATCGTTCACGTGTGTGACGTTGTTATCAGTAAGTGTAACCTTATCAGTAAGTGTAACCTTATCAGTGATACCGCAACCGTAACCTTATCAGTAACCACTCCTCATCAATAATAAATAAATTATTCGTAACGTGTGCGGTGTATAAATCTCTTTATCAGTAATTAACTCCTACTATCAGCATCTGCTGCTGTAGATTTATTCAAAAATGTCAAAATTCACGAAATAAACGCTTTTTGTTAAATATCAGAAATATATACTGCATATCACTATTGTTACTACGGTGTAGGTTTTTTTAAAAATGTCAAAAATCATGAAATTCACGAAATAAACGCTTTTTGTTAAATATCAGAAATATATACTGCATATCACTATTGTTACTACGGTGTAGGTTTTTTTAAAAATGTCAAAAATCATGAAATTCACGAAATAAACGCTTTTTGTTAAATATCAGAAATATCTACTGTGTAGCAACATTGTTACTACGGTGTAGGTTTTTTTAAAAATGTCAAAAATCATGAAATTCACGAAATAAACGCTTTTTGTTAAATATCAGAAATATATACTGCATATCACTATTGTTACTACGGTGTAGGTTTTTTTAAAAATGTCAAAAATGTCAAAATTCACGAAATAAACGCTTTTTGTTAAATATCAGAAATATATACTGCATATCACTATTGTTACTACGGTGTAGGTTTTTTTAAAAATGTCAAAAATCATGAAATTCACGAAATAAACGCTTTTTGTTAAATATCAGAAATATATACTGCATATCACTATTGGTACTACGGTGTAGGTTTTTTTAAAAATGTCAAAAATCATGAAATTCACGAAATAAACGCTTTTTGTTAAATATCAGAAATATCTACTGTGTAGCAACATTTTTACTACGGTGTAGGTATTTTTCAAATGTAACTACAGTGACGACTGACGACGTCGAATACAGTGTAGATTATTACGATTTTATTGAAATTCATGAAATAAATGTAAATCGTAAAATATTAAAAATATCTACAACACGTGAATGTGAAACGGATACTATAGGCTCCGCAAGAGTCGGCATTCAATCAGTCTGTCTTCAAGTGTACACACGTACGATTCTCCTCCGCTTTCTCCAAGTCTTTATTATTATTATTATATTTGTTAAGTGTTAACAATTTTTCCAAGTCTTTATTATTATTTTTATAATAAGCAATTTTTTAAAAACATGGCTGGTTCAATTGAAGACAACGCTGCATTATACAAGAAGAAGACCTTTACGTATGTACCACCATCACCACCGGCTGAACTCATCGAAACCACAAGCTACACGATCAACTTTACAGCTCGCAAATTTATACTTGTCGGTGTCGATCCTACCGATAATTTTCAAGTCACCGTTAATTTATTAACACC
>NW_021770591.1:4057-5411 GCF_005508785.2 Acyrthosiphon pisum
ATGGACGCAGTTCGTGCAATACCATTGGTCACAAGTCTATCAAGCTGTGTTCGAGGTTTTTTGTTTCTGGAGACTTCTCGACACAACACTGAGGTTATTATGTATAGTGCATTAGTATTTGTTCATTTCCCACACACATCAAAACCACCAATATGTGTTTCATTTGTATTAATCACAACTTAATACTCTTATAACAATTTACTTTCATTGACCAAATGCTTTTAATGTTTATATTTTATTGTAAAACCTTATTGTCCGTTCGGGAATCAACTTTCACACGAGATGACTGATAGCTAGACACTCAAACTCAGAATCCGAATTTCCGATTTCAACACAAATACGAGAACCGGAAATCCACGCCCGGGGTGTCGTCTAAGATCCTCGGATTAGAGCTAGTAATATTATAAAATATGGTCAAATATATTTGATATAAATAATATTAATATATTTACTACTATAGTAGTATTAGGCATGGTATATTTAAATATTTTTAATAATAATAATAATAATAATAATAATAATAATAGTCATGGCCACAGATAAATATATTTATATATTAATCCGCGGTCATTGTTTATATTTTTAATAATATTGATTTAATTAAAAATTATTATTATAATTAATAATAATGAATAAATTGTCGTTTCAATATGAAAATAGTAAAATGATTAACTAAAAATAGATCAAATATAAACAAAACCCAAAAGGTCGGCTGCAATGACGACGGCGGTGGTTTACGAACGAGGGCGCGATAATGCGATACCACAGAAATACAGAATATAAACGTTACTACTCGGCGTGCTTATTGGTGATTGGCGATTAGCATTATAGAAACATCTATGTGGTTATACTTTTTTAAAAATCGCCTGTCGTCTACAATAGTTACCATTGGAGTTGTAGTACAACAGTCTACTAAACAATATACTGCCTATGCTGTAGTAAAGTGTTCATTATAATATTACCACAATTTAATTTTTTAATTTTAAGTGTTTTCCGCTTCACCAAATAATTTGACTCTGTACGCAACAGACGCACACGTCCCTTTATCATGTAATACCTATACGGCGTGTATTACCAATATATCTGTCCTCACTGGCTTACCTTTAGCTTATATAAGTACTTTTATTTCAATACAGTTATTACTAAAGTAAGGATTTTCATGCTGTTAATAAATTGTTAATTTTATTTATGTTATCATTTTATATATCTATATATGTTGAGTAGAACCGCGGTTGTACTGTGGTACGTCCCCGAATTATATTATACCTGCTGTTTTTTCAGGGTTATGTTCTTGTTTTGTTTTATATACACATGTACGTTTTATTCATTTGTCATTACAACAAAAATACAGTCC
>NW_021770591.1:5511-5698 GCF_005508785.2 Acyrthosiphon pisum
GCTGATGCCATTGCAAAAGCACATTTTTTTCACAACTATCATGCATTAATATTTTTTACATAGTTGCCCAACATTTTTGGTCCTAACGGGCTTGGATCACAGCATCGTATATTCATCAATATAGTGCGTCGTGTTACGTTGTGCGTCGCGTCCATATTAACAGTGCGTCTAGTCCGTATCCGCTATG
>NW_021770592.1:0-10323 GCF_005508785.2 Acyrthosiphon pisum
TCAAGCTGATGGTGAATATAAATTTGTGTTGGTATATCAAGATCATTTGACTAAATTTTGTATTTTAAAACCATTAAAATCGAAAAGAGCTGAAGAAGTAGCATATTGTCTCATAGACAGAGGCGGACTTACCATTTTTCCGCCCCTAGGCATTACAACACTAGCGCCCAAAAAATTGGCGTGCTCCCACCGGGGGGGGGGAGAGTAATGTTCCATGAACTAAAACGAGACTATAAAAATTGTATTTAGGTATTTTTATATTTATACATACTAACTAAACAAATAAATATTAATACAATTTTGCATAGGTACATCTGTTCACTTGTACAATAATTAAATCATTTTGCGCCTTGATTTATCTGAGCACCCTTGTCTCTATAATAGTAATCGATTAGCAAATTTCTGAGCAGTATGCAGTATGCACTATACAGGTCGAGACGGGCGACAGTGCGAGCGTCGCGCGTCGTCGCAATATTTATTATTATTTATTTACTTTATCAGACACCTGATTTCCAGAATTAATTCCAGTATTCTAATAAAATTGTGGCGCTGGGTGCGGGGTGAGGCGGGTCATTTCCACCAAGCACTGTGCGAGCTGTCCCCCGCCTAGCCAGTAGAGCGGCTATATACATGTAGGATGTACCCGGCGTGCGGCCCGAAGCAGTATATTTGACCGCCTTGGCTGGCGTTTGCGCATGCGCCATTCACAATAATGTATGTGTTTACGCCGTACACCCGTATACCGTCTCCCATGCATTAACATAGGCAACGCCGGCAACTGCCTCGTCGAGTGTCGATATCAAACCTCTAGCGGTGGCGGCGCGCGCTGGTCGCAGGATTAAACTCAAACGGCAAGGTTATTATAGCTTATAAATTAAAACGTTACTGCGACGTGACTACGTGAGCCATTCTCCAGTTCCATGCAAGTTGTATATGAAAAAAAAAATAATATAAAATATAAATTTAGGTAAATAGAATTATGAAATTATGAAAAAGTAAAAAGTAAAAATTAACTAAAAAATTGCGCCCCCAAAAATATTGCGCCCTAGGCCAGTGCCTTGGTGGCCTATGGGTAAATCCGCCCCTGCTCATAGATATTTTTACGGTGTTCGGTGCTCCAAGTGTACTATAAAGTGACAACGGTCGTGAATTCAGAAACCAAACAATAGATTCATTAAAATAAATGTGGCCTGAATTATCTATTATTCATGGCAAACCTCGCCACAGTCAGTCCCAAGGATCAGTGGAGAGGGCAAATCAAGAATATGATAATTACCTGGATGAAGGACAACAACACAACAAAATGAAGTGAAGGGCTAAGGTTTATTCAATTTATGAAAAATAAAGCTTTTCATAGGGGGATAGGACGAAGTCCTTATGAAGCTATGTTCGGATGTTCCCCAAAAGTAAGAATTTCTTCAAATACTCCAGACAATATTTTGAAAGTTTTGAATACAGACAAAAGTTTAAATAATAAAATTAACAAAGATTTAGAGAAAAATAACTGTAAAATATGCAAACATATATTTATGGAAAATGAAGGGAATACCGAGGAAGAATTGTGTCAACTTTGCATAAATAAAGAAAATATTTTATTAATATTTTATATAATAATGTAAGGTGTGTTTGACTTATACTATAACATTTGATTTTTTAATTTGTAAATTGATTAAGATTTTAATAATTATTCTAATAAATTTATATTAATATTTTATATAATATTGTAAGGCTTGTTTGACTTAATACTATAACATTTGATTTTGTTTGTAATTTGTAATTTGATTAAAACTTTTATTCAATAATAGTTTTAAATACATTAACTAAACCATTATTGTTAGTTTATAAAATATCTAGTTGGTATGTAGAATAACTAGTTGAAGTATATATTTATGGATTCATTCAATACATTAACTGAAAGTACCCGTAATTCTATAAAATAACTAGTTATTCTATAGAATTACGGAATTTCATACATTAACGCTAACATATATATACCAACCTGCATTATTTTTATATTCTAAACCAACAGCTTCATCATCATGTTCTTCAAAGTCTAATTGATTAAATACAAACTGATCTTGATTTTTAAGTTCTTTAAGCTCTTCGCGAATCCGTCTTTTTTTACTGGTTTGACTTAAACAACTCATGTTTTTAATGTTAAGGCAAAATCATATAATATATACGTACCTATATACTTCACTTCTCGTCACTTTTAGTCCACTGTGTTGGACGTGCGACTGCGACTATTATAATATAAAATTATTATTTATAAAATTAAACTATTAAAATATTACTCAAATTTCCAAACGAATAACAATGTGATTACTTCGCGGTCTAGTTCGTGGATATACGTCTCACCACGGCTAGCGATGTAATATATGTCATATATGACCTATTGTTTTGGCGGGATACGACACGTTTTGATTTGTGCGCAATAACAATACTATCTCTTCTCTCTGGCGCTTCGGGCTCTCGGCAAACATATTTTATAACAATATATATATATTATATTACTTAAAATCAAATATAGCTGAACCTAATTTAATGTCTTTTACTTTTAAAAACAACAGTCAACAGCAGTAGCGTTGTAGCTGGAGCTCAATCAAGGTGGGAGTGAGGGGTTATTTAAAAGTTGTAGGTATAATACACCACAATTTTATTCAGGATATAATCATGAACATCACCAATAAAAAATTTCAAGAACGGGTCATACACCCATGCACCCCCTCAGGTACGCCAGTGGTCAACAGGGCAATAAATAATTACTTCCTGAATTGATAATGATTACTTTAATTTTTGATATAAAACTCTAATTTTTAAAAGCACTAAATTAGAATCTATCGTCAATCTGACCATTTATTATTTACAAATGAAGACAGTAATATAATTAAGGTTATACCTATAAATACAAACTAAAACACTCCACGTCTCCACCGACCGCCAAATTCTGTGTAATAAAAACTCATGTTAAATCACATGTCAAAACTCAAAACCGCCACTAGTCTGTGGTACAAGACGTGAACAACTCTTGCTCCTATAGGCTATAGCTGTTAATATATACGTTATAGTGACTAGTGACTACTCGCTTTTTTTACTTGATAATAATCATGATAAATTATTATTCGAATTCGTAGTGATTACCACAGAAGAGTCTATAGTCTGTTTACATATTGTTGTCCATACGACATACATTCATAAATATCAGAGCCGATCTACGGTCATAATATTAGGGGGGGGGGGGCATTATATATTCTTGATGAGGCCATTTTATCATAAAATTTTTATGCAAAACAATTTTTTTTAGCGAGAAGCTAATATAATAATTGTTGTACCGCGAAAGTGAGTAATTATTAAGAGGACGTGATACCAAAACGTGTACGCGTGCAACGACCGAGAGAACGCGCTGTTAAGTGTTTTCGTGATCCGCATGCACGCGACGTGTAAGTCACGCCCACTACTCGCCGTCGGCGGCCGGCTGTCGATTGTGCTCATTCGGAACTTCGGGAGCGACGTTCATTATTCTATGAACGTTCGTCTAAGACGTTTCGCGTCATTAAGAAATGCCGCCGTATTATTTTAAATGTCCGCGCGTACCTACCCATAATCTACTGATTATAATTTAAGTCACTGCTTACCTAAATATATGTATCATTGTATAGATCGTAGATACTGTATTATAACATAGCTTGATTTGTATTTATCGAATTATTACTTATTCAATTACAATTAAATAAAAACTACAATATTACCTATTGCCGGTTGGTAATCATATATTATGTCAATTCTTTTTGAATAGACACATATTACTTTTTATTTTAAAAAAATCAAATATATTGGTAGGTATAATTAATTAAAACTATATTTATAATATTAAACCTTACAAATGTAAATTTAAAATAATATATTTTTAATATTTAATTATAAATACCTAAACCTATAATATGTCTAATAATGTTTACATTTATTATGTAACGAAATTTATAAATATTACATTTTTTATATGAAAATAATACTTCAATGTATACTAAAAATTTAAACAAAATTCCAAGTAGGTAGGTATAAATAAATAATAAATACTTATAAATATAATATAATATTGTAATATACAAATATATTATAGGTACACAATGTGGGTCATTTGTTACCCAATTTATTAATTTTCATTTTTTTATGATTGTCTATATTTTCTTTTATGTGCGCAGGTTCATATATGTCGCTTTTCATCAATCTTTTATAATATTGAGGGTCGATAATTTCCCGAAGTAAACATTCTTCGTAAAATCTATAGAACAAACATTTTAGCAGTTAGCCTAAAATAATAAAACCAATTTAAAAATACAGACAATTTTAATTTTTTCTCCATAGTTTTACTCCAAAAAACGTCATCATAATGAATAATTTCTAAATGTGTCCATTCCGGTGTATAAATAAAAAAATAACATTTATGACGTTCTGTGATGTGCATTTGGCCCTGTATTTGAAAATAATAGTGATGGTCTTTCCTTAATTGATACACACCGTTTTTTTCACTTATGTATGGGAGCTACAAAAATATATTAAGTAATTAGTTTAATTATTATTCGATATTTAATATTCACACAATTTCCAAGGCAAATATTCATACAAACTGTTAATTTGTATTTTGTACTTAGCAATTAGTATATTATACCAACAACAATTATTTTTAAAGTCTTTTACCTTTTTTTCTTGTAAAGCTTGCTCCAAAGTGTCACTGTCTTTTACCGAATAAGGACATTTTATTTCGGTAATTGAGTTGCTCCCAATTAAACCATCTATAATAATAGTATATTGATACATAAAAAAACATATTTTATTGTATGAATAAAATAATATTTATATAAAGCCTGTTAACGCTGGTAGAATATTATATACCTGGTGTTGCTGCCAAATATGGTATGAACTTATCAATAAATAGGCCACATTTCTGAACTTTACTGCTTATTTTAAATTCTAGGCATTTGAGTGCAGTCTCTTCAGTCTGTTTTCCATAATTTAGTGAACTTGAAGTAGGGCTACTGTATAAAATATCATAAACCGTGGATTTGCATGATGTTTGAGGACGCATTTTGCAAATTCGACCAAAATTTGATGCGGTTAATCTATTTCTCCTCTCAACAAACCACCTTTGACTATTCGCTTGTTGCATTGTTTCACGTTCCAATATATGTCTAGCTGTCTCTGTCATAGTCAATGATAAAATAAAATCTTCCTTCTTTTTTTTTATTACAGTATCTGGCAATATGTCTAATAAGGGTTCAGCCAAACCATAAAATTCGTCAGGTCCCTGAGAACTTTTTTTTTTAAAGTATTTTCCTGATGATTTAAAAAGTGATCTTCGCATTTTTAAATTTCTTCTTTTGTCAGAAGTATATTTAAGAAATTTTTTCGCTATACTTCCTAAAAAAAAAAATTATATTATATTAATAGATAAAGCCGCGATTTTTTTTCTATAATTTATTTCATTTTAAATAACAATCGCCCAATTATATACCTATATTATTTTATACTATAATAATAAATTATTCACTAATGTAGGTAATAAAGAAATGTTAAATGTTGTATGTTTAACCTGGACTTTTGTTTGTGATTTTTTTATGCATCGTACGAATAAAATTTCCTTTAGAATTAAATGATACTATTGCTGCTTGAATTCTTATGTTGTAGGATTGCTTTTGGGTAAAATTTATCCTCTTGCCTGCTATATGTTTATTTATGATGCTGTTTAGTTGTTCGCAATAGTTATTATCAACGTCAAGAATAAGACTTTTTGAATTGTCAGCTACACGACGTAAAACAAACTTCACATCGTTCATTAGGCCACATTTGTTAATTTCAGATACCAAGTCGTTCTCATTTAATTTTGGTCCTGAACAAAAATAACTTTCGCATTTGAGATGGTGGCCGAAAATATGATAAGGTCCATTTAATATATCGTTCCGTAAACCTAACCAAAAATAATTATTTTTTACAATTATTTTAGAATACCTACATTTATACGAAGGAATCTAAATAAAAATTAAACCTTTTTACCTTCGATTTTTTCTTGCATAGTATCATCCAAATTTTTTCTGTGATTTATCGCTTTGGTTACAGCCGTTCGAAATCTCAATATATTTCTACTTATAAATTTTCTCAAATAACAAGGATAATCCGTTTTTTTGGTAAGACCCATAAGCTTTTGGCCATAATTTCGAAGAATGTGGTTTCGGCATTCAATTTTTTCAACTAATAACATCGGACCATATGGCATCACTTCGTTTAATTTTTTTGTTACACTACTATCGCCATCCCCTATAGAGTATGATACAATTATGAATTACTATAATAGGAATCTGATTTTTTTTTATATACATAATAATTTATAGTAGGTACTAAGTAGTAAGTACTAACCGATCAATTTGTTGTACTTTAGGCCATGGATTGAAATACTAGACAAAAATCCTTCTATAATTGCATCAGCCTCGATACTTGTAGCACCTTTTGACCAATTTAAAAAACACTCGTGAGTGTTCGGTGACTTATCAAGTACTTTGGCTCTCTCGCATATAACACAGTAGCGGTTACGAATTCCCACAAACAATATTTTTTTGGTTCGATATCCGATGATTGTAGCCTATAATTAAAATTTTTTATTTAGTAAAATATTAATTATTATTATTATTATTTATTTGTTTATTTTTTATAATTTACTTTATAATTAAGTATAATTAAGTATAGGTAATGAGAATATGAGATTATAACATAATAATAAAATACAACCAATACAATTATTAATATTAATCTATATATATAAGAATCTAACTGGATTTCGGAGACGAAGGAAACCGGTTTGTTTGTTAAATTATTATACCTTATCTCTATTCTATAATAAAAAGAGTAAAATTTACCACTCCAGTGGTTCAATTCAAAATGTAGGATATATAATTTTCAGAAATTAGCAATAACAACAACTACAATATGTAATTATATTATATTATTTGTATAGCCAAAAAATAGTCATATGTTTTTTAATTAAATTATATAAAATAATTTCTTCCGGAGGAAGGTCGGGCAGCTAGGTAGTCTTATATATAACAATATATGATCGTAAATCGTTATTCTATGCGTGAATTTTTGATTTTTAATTACAACTTTAGACGCTTGTAAATTTTTTTAAATAATTGACTTACTTATAGACAACCTTGTATTAAATTTCCAGTTCTTAGGTATAAATACAAAAAAAAATATAAATTTTGTACTACTTACAAAATAATTTGCAAATATTCGTGATTTTGAAGAATTTCGTCAATATTTATACTTCAAACGCTTATAAAACAAATTTTTTCCTATGTATTTTAATAATGTTTGAATCACTCATAGATCAACTTATGTAAAACCTTCTATTTTCAAGTATTTTGACTCAGCCAAAAAAAAAAATAAATTAACATTAAATTTATAAAAAAAAAACAAAAAAAATCGAATAAATCAAATGCCTGCAGTAATTAGCACGAAAAGTAAGCATAACATAGCTGAAAAGTGAACGAAATATTTTGAAATAAAATGTATGTAAAGAAAATGTCACTTTAAACAACTAATGGAAGTTTCGAGTTTTTACAATTTATACTTTTTGTATAAAAAAAAATATCAAAAATCATTTGAGGCTAAATCGTTATTTTACGTGGTTTCGTAAAAATTTAAATTTCAAACGCTCATAAAAAATGTCGGTTTTAGTGCAAGTTTTTTTACAGTTATTTGAAGAAAAACGTATTTAAGAACTTTGTGGTAAATTTTCTAACCTAAGGTGTAAATACTAAAATTTTGTGAATTTTTAACAACAAAATACTACGAATACATTATTTATTTTATTTCTTACCGCTCCTGATAATGCGTCGTACTTCGTTTTGTAGCTTCTTTTACTCCACTGTCCATCAGCTATGACTGGACACATTGGAGTGCCATCCTCATCTATATCACCTAACTCTAATGCCAATCTTTTCTCTTCCATACCGGCTAATCTCATTTCATCCCATGCACTACTTTTTATATCTGCGCCTACTATAGTGTTATATTTCAGATATATTTTAGCAGTCATACATGGTATGTCGATAGAAGCTGTAAGTTCGGCTAGTTGGGTGAATCCTATGCCAATTGCAATAGTGCCATTTACTACCGCTTTGTTGATAGGAATTATCTCAGGATCTCGTTTTTCCGACGTAATAACGGTTTTCATATTACACATTCTACATTGAAATTTCCAACTACACTCAAAACCTTTGGTTGACTCACTTATAAAATCTACATCCATAAATGAACAACCCAGACCAGGCGTATGCTGTTTAGAATTCTGAATTTGGTAAAATACATGAGACATATCCACAATGCGGCGCCCTTTGAAATGAATTGTCAAATCACTGAATAAAACACATAAACAGGATAAATCATTGAATACGAAGAAAAACGATTCTGAACGGAGATGATTTTGTCCGTTGCTATTTATTTGGTAATTTTTTTTATTTTATCATGTACTAGAAAAATTTAGAATTTACTGAGGAATGAAGAACATAAGATAAAATACAGGCATATCAATCCTTAGCTATAAAAGTTGAACATTTTATAAATTTTTAACTAGAAAATAATTATTAAATTTTAAATGTGATACATTTTGTCAAAATTCGAACTTTCAATGCTTATAAAAAAAATTGTGCCTATGTATTTTTAATATTTTTCAACTGTTATTGTAACGTTATATCAAGAGCCTTGCATTAAATTTTCACGCTTTTTTACCCAACAAATAACATTTAATTGACCATTATAGAAAAAAAAAACTAAAAAAATTGAAAACTGACAATGCCCGTGAACAGCTCAAAATAAGTCAAAATATTTAGAAAATGTTATGGTGTATAGAAAATGCTACTATAAAGTACCTATAAACATTCAGTCAAAATTTCATGTACCTACGGTCATTTGTTTTAGAGTTGCATCAAAAACCAAAATCGATTTTCTCGAAAACAGATTTTGCGTAAACATTTGTTTTTCCATTTTTTTTGTTTTTCACGGCACTTTTGAAAACTACTGGTAAATTTTAACTTTTGACGACTCAAAGTACAAACTAGATTCACTTTCCTATCAGAAAAGATACTTTTGAAGAAAATCTAAGCATTTTTACTGTCCTAAAAGATGATGACAGGCACAAAAAAAAAAAATTAAAAAAAACACACATATTGTAAAATCAGTACATTCAAATCGCTCCGCTCAGAATCTAAAAATAACACACATCATTGTAAATTCAATACATTCATCACTCCGTTCAGAATCTAAAATCAATTTTGTCAAAAACTTATTTTTGTGGACAAAATATACACAGCAAATATAAAAAATATACACAAATATACACAGTATATATTATATTTTACAGACTTACGACTCTATACTATCATTTGAAGTTTCTATCACATGATTTTCTATTGTTGAATGATCAATATTAGTGAGATCTGTCATCATGAAATTATTTTCGGTAACTGATTGAATCCTGTGATTTAATGTAATATTATATTTAAAATAATATTTAAAAAAAATAATAGTTATAACTTACGGGCTTATACATTTGTCTAAAATATCAATAGAATTGGAGGGTACATCAAGTTCTAATATTACAGCATTACTATAAGTACATCACAAATCATAATATATAATAATTATTATTAGTAGATATATAGTTGAATCTATGATTATTGATTATTTCATCTAAAAAACATTTCAGCACCTCTTCAAAAAATTTTTTTTGTGGGGAATGATAAACAAATATAGACATAGTACTCGTATATAATATATTTTACAGACTTACGACTCTATACTATCATTTGAAGTTTCTATCACATGATTTTCTATTGTTGAATGATCAATATTAGTGAGATCTGTCATCATGAAATTATTTTCGGTAACTGATTGAATCCTGTGATTTAATGTAATATTATATTTAAAATAATATTTAAAAAAAATAATAGTTATAACTTACGGGCTTATACATTTGTCTAAAATATCAATAGAATTGGAGGGTACATCAAGTTCTAATATTACAGCATTACTATAAGTACATCACAAATCATAATATATAATAATTATTATTAGTAGATATATAGTTGAATCTATGATTATTGATTATTTCATCTAAAAAACATTTCAGCACCTCTTCAAAAAATTTTTTTTGTGGGGAATGATAAACAAATATAGACATAGTACTCGTATATAATATATTTTACAGACTTACGACTCTATACTATCATTTGAAGTTTCCATCTCATGATTTTCTATTGTTGAATGATC
>NW_021770593.1:0-1046 GCF_005508785.2 Acyrthosiphon pisum
GATATGATTTTTTTCTGGGGGGGGGGGGGTTAAAATATATTTATGATACAAATTACAAGTTATTATAGTTAAACTAAACGTCATTTTTATTTTGTTTCAAATTGGTATTAGTTATAAATAGTTGTAATAGTTTACTCAGGGGCGGACTTGCCATTTTTCCGCCCCTAGGCATTACAACACTAGCGCCCTTTACATTGGTGTACTCCCGCGGTGGGGGGGGGGGGGGTAATGTTCCGTAAAATAAACTATAAAAATTGGATGAAATCTATAAGATTTCTGAGCAGTATGCACTATGCAGGAGACGGGCGACAGTGCCAGCGTCGCGCGTCGTCGCAATGTTTATTATTATTAATTACTTTATCAAGACATCTGATTTCCAGAATTAATTCCAGTATTCTAAGAATGCCGAGTGCGGGGTGAGGCGGTTCAATCCAATTTTATTTGCTTGCTAAGAACTGTGCGAGCGGTCCCTCACCTAACTTGTAGAGCGGTTATAACAAATAACAATGTACCCGGCGGCCCGGGGCAGTATATTTGACTGCCTTTGCTGGCGTTTTGTGCATGTGCCATTATTATTTCAGTAATAGTCATCGAGGCCTACCTATGATAAAATTGTTATCGACGATAATTTTGTCGACTCGTCGTGGCATATAATTTATTATTCGTACCGTCGGGAGTTTGCCGAAAGTCTCTTATCACAACAATTTTCCCAAAACGAAATACCAATATAAAAAAGATTAAAAAATTAAAAAATTTGTCTTTGTTACACAGTAGTATGTATAGTTCAATGATGCAAAATACAATTTAGTGTAGTGTAAGAGCATCAAAATATATTACAATTGAAAAGTGTTACGTGAAAACGTAGTACTAATAAATGTGTTAATTAAAGTAAAATATGTACTATAATAATATTAATTAATAGAGTAAAAAATCATATATTTTTATTATTCTTACCGGAGTTATAGCTTTAGCCGCTTTTTTGATTAAGAATAGGGTTTTCAGACTCCCTTTTTGTTCGTATGAGAGCGCATGGTGGAATCTAAAAT
>NW_021770593.1:1096-9748 GCF_005508785.2 Acyrthosiphon pisum
GAGCAGTTGAAAAAAAATTAAGCATACGTAGGCATAATTTTGTTTTATAAAAATGTATTTAATGTTCAACTTTTATGTCTAAGGATTGAAAATTTAAAACAAGATTCCACGTAAGTAGTTAATTCTGTTACCAAAAAATCTATAGAAATACATAAGCACAGTTTATTTTTATAGTCATTTTAAGCTCAAATTTGGATGAAATTACATATTAAAAAACCTAGAATAACTATTTTAGTTATTTTGTTGTGATTGTATAATATTACTCGTGGGTACTTGAAACTTCTAAAATATACTATTATATATCTATGATAGTATCACGGTTTGTTGTTGATGTATAATGCGTTATAGGTACCTAACGGATATTGTGATATGATTAATTTGGAATTTATTATATGTACCTATTATAGGTCAATTTCTTTTTAATACTATAGATATGTAAGATAAGTATATAATATGCCTTATACATAAACTGACATACCATCTCCGCTCAGAATCGTTTATTTTATACAATGATATTATAACATTGAATTCAAATTTAATACCATCCATTATACAGTGACCCACTTGTAATCTACTGTACAGCAGAGCGACATACACTTGCCCACCTTTTTTAAATTAAGGGAGGGTTAGGAAAAAAAAAAATACGCCGACATTCTCTTAAAAGTCAATTAATTAAAAAAATAGAACTATAATAATGTATATTTTAAAATTATGATGTTATGGAACAAAATAGAATATTTTTAATGAAAATTTGTCTTTGTTACACAGTAGTATGTATAGTTCAATGATGCAAAATACAATTTAGTGTAGTGTAAGAGCATCAAAATATATTACAATTGAAAAGTGTTACGTGAAAACGTAGTACTAATAAATGTGTTAATTAAAGTAAAATATGTACTATAATAATATTAATTAATAAAGTAAAAAATCATATATTTTTATTATTCTTACCGGAGTTATAGCTTTAGCCGCTTTTTGATTAAGAATAGGTTTTTCAGACTCCTTTTTGTTCGTATGAGAGCGCATGTGGAATCTAAAATTAAAATATTAATAATAACTTTAAATTAATGTTAAATAATGTACATACTGAACATGACCAAGCTCTTTCGATTTGAATGTACAAATGCCGCACTTGTATATTTTCATTTTTTTAGTGCTTTCTTGTTGTGTTGGTAATTGTTTTTGTTGTTGATGTGGTTGGTGTTGCTGCTGATGTTGTGTTTTTAATAACTTTAATGGAGTTTGAACCGAAGTAACTACAGCTGCAGTAGTTACAGTAGAGGAGACTCCTACTGTCAGACCAGTAGGTACGTCGCACTGAACTTTTTCTAGTTGATCCTCTGCCTTAATTATGTGTCCATTGACAATCTAAATAAAAGTTAAAAGTAATAATTTTATGTAACAATCTAATATTATGTTGTTAGTCTCTAATTAGGTTCTATCCTTACCTCAACACCCTTAACAGCCTGATCAGGAGGCAATATTCCATATTTATTTTGTATGTATGACAACATTGCATTTTTAACAAGTTTCAGATCATTTTCCAACTTGTCCATATGAGTCAAAAGTGAGGTACAGTTCTTGCACATATGATCAGCAGAAGTTACAATAATCAAAAATTCATCTCCCATAAGCTCAGCAATTTTTTCTGGGTATGGTATATTACTATGTTGTGTAATGCTTGAACACACCTGTTTACGTACACCGTACAATTTACCCCGTCAATGGCCCCGTCACTTATATATAATTATTTTACTGAGATTTATATAGCTGTCTGTGTATGCTGAGTGGTATATTATATTCCGGGACAGTGGCGTATTTAGGAATTTTGCTGAGGTGATGAAATATATAATAATGGGTACCCCGATAAATTCGTACATAATAAGAAGAGCTGCAAACGTCACAGATACACCATGGCAGCTCACCGTAATTAATTTATTTCTTTTATATCTGCACAATCAACCGGGTTTCACAGAAAAAATTAAATTAAATTAAAAAATTAAATATATATACTTCTTGTCTCTGTGAGTCTAATAAAATAAACATAATTATGATATATTTATTATCTCAGGAAAAATCGCAATTCGTAAATACTCGCGGGACACCCTGTTGATATTACCATGGTTACATTACAATATTACATTATACCAAACAATTAAGTACATTTATATTTAGTCATTCAAAATTTTCACACTGAAAAAAAAAACACCGGATACATAATGCATTTTAGAAAGCTGACCGCCATTGTATTCAGACAATTTGTTGCACATCCCTTAGGGAGACCGTTACGCGAGGTGAATTCCGAGGAGGTTTTGTGGTATTCGCAATATATCCGATCGACTTGCACAGAACGAGGAGCGCTGACAGACACCATAAACTGTATATTTAATATTCCTTTTCGAGAGGACCCTAAAAGTACACATGTGAAAGTTCTTGTTGGCGGATGGATAAGACAGGGATCGCCATTAATAAATATTTTGTACGATACACACAAATTTGCGAATAAGAAAATCGATTTACAACAAGACGATTTCCACGGATATAACATAAAATATGGGGACTGGAGGATAAGATCTAATGCCGACGTGTTTCAACCGAGTGTGGACACAATTCAAGCAATTTTAGCTGTAATGATCCAGTACAATCATCCGAAATTTCCAGTGTCCGATATAGTGTATTATATTATATATAAGTATATATTATAATAAAAAATAAAAAGTCTAAAAAAATCACCAAAAATCCAATTCTTCTACATTTTAAACGCAATTATCTGACCGCTTAGGTCCTCCTGAACGCAACCATTCCACGTGCAGAGTTGTAAGTCCAAAACTCGAATTACTATGACCGTCTAAACTCGAATAGTTTTCAAAATACCGCTGGCTTACATGCAACCCTGCGGTAAATTCACTTTGACCAGCCACCAAAAATCCAACTTTTGTACCATCGTTCTAAGAAGCATATCTATCGATCGATATACACGTTGGCTACTTGGTGTACATGTTTCAAAAATAAGAACTAAGAATTTCAGCGTCCAGGATTTATAACTGAAAAAATTATTTTTTTGGTTGCAACCCTGCGGTCAACCCCATACTTACCTGCCGGACGGCCGTCCTAGATACTTAGGATATTTTTAAATGCAATTCCCAGATAGCTGAGATCTCCCCAAACGTAACCATACCACTTTAAAAGCTCTAAGTACAAAACTCGACTTACTACGACCGTCTAAAGCGAGTACCTACGACTTAACACTAGATTACATGGCAGCCCTGCGGTAAATCCCGTACTTACCTGCCGGACGACCGATTTTTGGAGTTCTTGTTTTCAAAAAGACTATATAGGAAAATACTAGAAACATTGGTTCAACTCTAAAGTCCAAAAATTCGAATTACATCGATTATATAAACAGATGTACGTAAAAATTACATAAAAATAAATTTAATCATTAAGTGAAATTTTAGCCCCTCGTGACCTACGTTTTTTAACACTCAAGTGTTAATAACAAAAATTAATGAAATACAATTTATCTACAAAATTATACACAATTTGAAACGTATAATGAAAAAAATTTCATTTTTAAGGTAGAATAAAAATAAGTACCTACTATTTTTTAATCACAATTTTGTATCCCTTCACAATTTGCGCCCCTGGCGTAGGCACAGCTCGCCATATCCTTGCTATGCCATTGCCTACTATTATCACGAAAGGGTACCTACCCATTTATAAATATATAAATAAATAAATATTTATATTGCAATATCATAATATAATATAATATTATGTACCTATTTATCAATATTATAATAATATAAATATTTGTTATTAATCAAATTTTATATTTTTTGATAATTGTGTCCAACAGTTGGGTATATTTTTACCATTTCATAAATGTTTACACTGTGTGTATTTTGGTCCAACTTAAAACATAGGCTAATTTAAAAAGGGAGAGGACCAACCCCGGGAGGTGCTCAAACGGGAATTTTGAGATTTCAGATGGAAATTTTTGTTTATAAATGGTTGCCATCGGTTTTTAAGCTATTATAATAATAACTAGCTGATCCCCTACACTTCGTTGCTCGATAAATGTACCATCTCTACCTATATGACTCAAACTTTGTTCAATTCTTTATTTAATATTCAGTGTATGGTGTTTAAAATATATCTTAACTTTTCCGTTGCCCGGAATAAAAATAAGCACTATAATAATTTGTAATGTTTTTATTTTTAGGAACTGGAAAAACATAGGGTGGAAATTAAATACATTATGTGAGACATCAGACAAAAGGTGGACAACATTATAGAAAAGGGGAGTTATTGCTCGTAGATTCAAACGTCAAAATTCGTGAGGTAAACGCTATGCTTGATATATCTTCAGGTTTGAAAAAGGCTATGATATGCTTAAAAAAAATTTTGATAAAGGTGCAGCATCACAAAATTCTATAGGTGCTAATAATTCCACAGATGTATTGATAAATCAAAACCAATATAAAGATAGTAATAATCATAATAATTATACGGTAAATATTTACTGTAACCATAAAAATCAATCGTCCACCTTGCCTCCGCGAAAGCGTCCACGCCAAACTAAATTTATTTAGTTAATTAATAATTTTATTTTATTAAAGGCGGTGGGCAGTGGTAATTGATATATATTGACCTCATTGCGACGATCGAAATAATAATAATATTATTGCTGGAACACGTAGACGAATATACGCACTTGTCATTCCGAGATAATGCCTCGTTGTGATGTTAATACACAAACAATAATAATTACGATCCCAGATAGGCAAATAGAGGTATAAAGGTTTTCAAAAAATTTTTCGGAAAACGGGAATACTAGTAGTATTTTACAAAAACTATTTTCTTGTTATTATTTTATTAAAAATAAATAATCACATAGACCTTCCTACTTCAAATGTTGACCAAAGGTATTTCAAATTGTACATTGTGAGACCCAGTCGTAGAAAACAGGATAACGCAGAAACTACGCGTCAGGGTTTGTACATGGCACAAAATAACCCAGGTCCATCCACTTGCTGTTTTCATGAAAATGAATATCAGCCTGAAAATGACGAGAGACAGGAATGGGTAATAAATTTACTTCCAAGTGATTTCCAACTCTAGGGTGATTGCATTTCCCGCCACTTAGGGTGATTGCAATAAATTTCCCACCACCTAGGGTGATTTATGTATACATAACTGGAATTTATTGATCCTAAAAATTTTAATTACAGTGTCCAATACCTGGGAGATGCGGTACTCGCATCAAACCAGGGATATCCATATTTCGGAAGGATAGTCGACAGAATTGTTGGTGAAAACGTGTACGTAAAGTTCCCGTCAAAATATGATGACGCAGTATTTAAATACGATGGAAGCGAAGTCCGCCCATACCAAAGTCAATTTAGTAACGGCAAATTTATTCCAATAAAACCAGTAACCAAATTGCAACGAGCTTACAAAAGAAAATGTATATTAGAGTAAGAAAATAATGTCAGTAAATTTCTTTTAAATAAATAAAGTAAAATTAATTTTAATGGTCAAGTTTTCTTTACTTAAAGCTGATTTGACACACTCACTGAAAACTGTGATTACAAACAACTGGGTGATTTTTAATGATGTCAGTAATTAGGAATTTTTCCTTGTGGGGGGGGGGGGTATATATTTTTTACACATAAAATATTAAATTTTCAAGTACATTGGTGAGTATATAATATAATATATAATATTATCAAGGCACTGGGGGGATCTATCACCCTCATATCCCCCTTAATTACGCCTCTGAATGATGTTTTATATATAAACCGTAAAAATCGGCATATCCCCGGCGGCGAGAACATGTGGTGCCTACCGCGTAGACGCGAATCAATTTCAAAAACTTCCTTCCACAGCTCGCCGGAAACTGGATTCTGGGTATTTTTACTTGTAAAAGTGCAGGCACGGTAGACGGTAGTTTTTATTTTTTTTACACGAAACTACAAGGGATGGTAGCTAGGTACGTGTGTAATCTAATGGTGTAAGATTCGAGTTGATCGAACTATTATTTGATATTTAATTTATTTATTAAAGTTATATCTGCATGACCACTGGTCGATTTCACGGCGATCGGCCAGACATCAGCAGTCAGCTCAGTGCCTACAGAGTTTTAGAGCTTTGAAAACGATATCACTCAACTCCAGATGACTTATTCTATACCACCCAATTGTTTTAGGTCGCCTGGTAAACGAATTGGAATTGTGATAGTGGCTAAACGTGGTATTTCGGACCCATATTCCTGCACCGAGTACCGTTTTCTGGACAACTCTACCTCACCAACACTGAATGCTAATGTTATGCACTCAAAATGCATCCCCAGCATAGCAGATACCTTAACGAATCCTGCCGTAATAGTAATCCTGTTGTAACGTAATCCTGGCACAACGTAATCGTGGCACAACACAGAGACTATGAATGGTATGTTAACGAAATGTTTCACTGTGGATCGACTGCCAAAAATTGCCAGTGCCACACCATTATCCAGTAGATTTCATAAGAATTCGTAGATACAAGCCGTGGTACTGGAAAATGTTGGCAGTCGATCCACAGTGAAACATTTTGTTTATCGAATACACTAATCTGATTGCATTTGTGCCACTGATGATTTTTACAAGAGCGGAAATATTGGGGCAAACCATTATTAATTAAGGTCGATTATGGGCAAATATGGGCGAATATTAGTTAAAATTTGAGTATAAAAGATTAATGCGGATGATGTAAACGATAAGATTAATAATGTGACATGCCTAACATAACTCATAACTTACTGTTGGGATTGTCAACAGGAGACTGTTTAATAAATTTAGTTATTATTATACCTGAACCTGAGGTATTCTACAAGAGCATAGGTAATTCCAATTTTCAAGTCAAAAAAGAGAGACATCTAAATATATTAAGACTCATGTGGCTAATGGTATCGACAATATTGCTATGTTGGACGATAAACATAAAAAAAATAATACAAATATATTTACCTATAATAGCTAGTAGGTATGTTATAATAAATTATCTTGTTAGAATCCACGCAGAATTGTTTTTGGAATGCAATAATCTATTATAGAATTCAAATTTAACACAAAAATTATAATATTGCAGTTACCTATTAAATGAAAAAGTACACTCAATGCTTAAGAGGACGTGATACCAAAACGTGTACGCGTGCAACGACCGAGAGAACGCGCTGTTAAGTGTTTTCGTGATCCGCATGCACGCGACGTGTAAGTCACGCCCACTACTCGCCGTCGGCGGCCGGCTGTCGATTGTGCTCATTCGGAACTTCGGGAGCGACGTTCATTATTCTATGAACGTTCGTCTAAGACGTTTCGCGTTATTAAGAAATGCCGCCGTATTATTTTAAATGTCCGCGCGTACCTACCCATAATCTACTGATTATAATTTAAGTCACTGCTTACCTAAATATATGTATCATTGTATAGATCGTAGATACTGTATTATAACATAGCTTGATTTGTATTTATCGAATTATTACTTATTCAATTACAATTAAATAAAAACTACAATATTACCTATTGCCGGTTGGTAATCATATATTATGTCAATTCTTTTTGAATAGACACATATTACTTTTTATTTTAAAAAAATCAAATATATTGGTAGGTATAATTAATTAAAACTATATTTATAATATTAAACCTTACAAATGTAAATTTAAAATAATATATTTTTAATATTTAATTATAAATACCTTAAACCTATAATATGTCTAATAATGTTACATTTATTATGTAACGAAATTTATAAATATTACATTTTTTATATGAAAATAATACTTCAATGTATACTAAAAATTTAAACAAAATTCCAAGTAGGTAGGTATAAATAAATAATAAATACTTATAAATATAATATAATATTCTAATATACAAATATATTATAGGTACACAATGTGGGTCATTTGTTACCCAATTTATTAATTTTCATTTTTTTATGATTGTCTATATTTTCTTTTATGTGCGCAGGTTCATATATGTCACTTTTCATCAATCTTTTATAATATTGAGGGTCGATAATTTCCCGAAGTAAACATTCTTCGTAAAATCTATAGAACAAACATTTTAGCAGTTAGCCTAAAATAATAAAACCAATTTAAAAATACAGATAATTTTAATTTTTTCTCCATAGTTTTACTCCAAAAAACGTCATCATAATGAATAATTTCTAAATGTGTCCATTCCGGTGTATAAATAAAAAAATAACATTTATGACGTTCTGTGATGTGCATTTGGCCCTGTATTTGAAAATAATAGTGATGGTCTTTCCTTAATTGATACACACCGTTTTTTTCACTTATGTATGGGAGCTACAAAAATATATTAAGTAATTAGTTTAATTATTATTCGATATTTAATATTCACACAATTTCCAAGGCAAATATTCATACAAACTGTTAATTTGTATTTTGTACTTAGCAATTAGTATATTATACCAACAACAATTATTTTTAAAGTCTTTTACCTTTTTTTCTTGTAAAGCTTGCTCCAAAGTGTCACTGTCTTTTACCGAATAAGGACATTTTATTTCGGTAATTGAGTTGCTCCCAATTAAACCATCTATAATAATAGTATATTGATACATAAAAAAAACATATTTTTATTG
>NW_021770593.1:9798-11778 GCF_005508785.2 Acyrthosiphon pisum
ATGAAGATGAAGGAGGTACACAAAAATAATAACTTAGGAACTTTACTACATATGCTTCAAGTGTGTCATAAAGCAGGGTTAAAAATGTTTTTCCATGCCTTTATGACGCCTTACATATTGCATGTACATTACCTGTTGCAAGTACGACGCCTGAAAGAACTTTTTCTAAGTTAAAAATAGTTAAAAATAGATTAAGGACAACAATATCACAGGATCGCTTAGAACAATTATTAATAATGTCATGTGAATCAGATATAGAGATTGATAATGGTCAAGTTATTGATATATTTGCTAACTGCAGTTCAGTTTTGAAGAAACATCTTATATAGTTTATAACCTATAATAGGTACTAACTACTTAATACTATAAAAATGTATTTTATTATTATTATCATTTAAAGGAATGTTTAAATTTATTTCTGAATATAAAATGTACTGAATTACATAATATTTGATTAGTCTGCATTTTATTTATTAATTATTCACTGTTACGCTATTTAAAAATAATTGAGGTGTGTGTAAAATTATTATTTCTCCAAATTAACCACAACGGTAGTAACTATAGTAGTGGTGGTGGTGGTACCTAGTCATATGTGATTTGAACCATAACTTGGTGGAGAGTTGGGCGCCACTGTTGTCAGTATAATAGATATAGGTTCGAATGGTTCGGTAGGTTGGAATAATTATTGCCAAGAAAAATAGCATGAATTATATTATGCAAGGCTGGGCGTTAGTATTATTATTATTAACTTACAGAGTACAAATAATTAACTTTTAATTAACTGAGTTAATTTTGCATTTAAACAAGTTAACTGTTAAGTTGATTTCAATTTCAATTATTATAGTATTTTCATATTTTTGTATAAAATATTATAAATACCTATAATAATTATTATGAAATTACAATAAAATTATTATCAATGCCAGTTATTTTTCGCCGTCGTCGTCAGTTATATAATTAGCTGATTATAGTTGATATAATTTGGCTAAAATTAAATTTCTGGTAGGTACCTACACGGCTACACATTTTATAAGTTAAAAATAAAAAGGCATATTATATTAACAATAAATATACGTTTTGTTACTTTTTGGAACATATAAAGTACAAATAGTTCTTTACTACTGACGTACCTATACACAGTATAGAACGGATTTACGACGGTTATTATTCAAATAGGTTCGTGGTATAAATAGCTTAAAATTAATCTAAACATTTTGAAAATTTTTTTTGTGTAATAAACAATAATATAAAAATAATATGTATGTATAATAATTAATATTGTACCTTTTTTGTTTTTCTCTATAATTATTCTGTTTATGTATATTACTTTAACGATCGATTGTTGTTATTATTATTATGTATTTAATTGGGCCTGGCCCGTTTAAAACTTAAATAAATAAATAAATAAATATACGAATAAATGATTATTCGTTTTTGAAAACATTATATTCATTATTTAATAAATAGTAAAACGTAATTATTCTCGTACGTTTAGTATCTAATAGATATAGAAATTTTAGATAGTATATAATATGTAATATTAATAACTGTCAAATTATTATTGAATATTTAAGTAGTATGTAGGTACCTATTGTACCTATATATATATATAAATACTGTATAGGAATTAGTATTTTTTTTTAGTTTCACTATTTTTTAAGTCTAATTGTAAACTTAATGTTAACAATAATATATAATTACTAGGGAGCGGATGTTTAAGCATTTATCATATTTTTTAAAAACATCAAAATTAATGCGGAGTAAGATAGAAATTTGTTTCATCATCCAAAGAATTCAAATTTACCATTTAATTTTGCATATTTTTGCATATTTGTCCGATTTTTACTTGATTGATCATATTTTTATATTATGCATCATGCTTTTAGTACATATTTGAGGTTTTTCGTAATATACTAATATAGTAATATCACTAATATATTAATTATTAACCATTAACGGGCTCGTCACGCGTAATTAATA
>NW_021770593.1:11878-13283 GCF_005508785.2 Acyrthosiphon pisum
GTTCAAAATATCCCGACGGCGGCGGGATGTATGGGTTTATTCAAGACATTTCGATTACTGTGCCTTATCGATATTGTCCCGCGACAAAAATAAATATAAAATACCGTTGTCGCCGGAGTCGGTATCGACTATCGAACAATTTCGCTAATTGCAGTTGTGTTCTACGTTTCTATATTGTATAAAATTGTATATACCTATTTATTTAAAAATGCCGAAAATTAATTCCAAATCGTCGAGATTTCATAATTTTGTTTTAAACATTGACTATCCAGTGCAATGCCCAATTACTAGATATGTTTCCAAATCATTTCATGTTCACCTAGTTAGTACTTGGTTTCTATAATATCTACCCATGTATATTATTTTCAGATTAACAAACAATTCACCAACAGTTCTTTTTAAAGTTTTAATTTTATGAATAATTATTTTATATCTATATATTTTTAAATTGTTTGGAGCATAAACATCCGCTCCCTAATAATTACTAATTAGTATACAATAACTATACAATTATTTATTACAATATTTATTATATTATATATGTTAGCGGTAATGTATGTAATACGTTATTTTATTAAATAACTAGTTATTCTATAAAATTCCTAAATATGTTCGTTAATATATAAATTACACGGTTTTAATAGTTAATATATAAAATACCGATTGGGTTTTCGTTAATGCATGAAATTTATATCATTAGGTAGATATGACCGGGACTGGATTAGATAACATACAAAATTTGTTACCGTTGTTGTTATTAATAAAAATAATAAGATAAGATAGTACCTATTGAACCACACCATTTGGCATAGACTAGACTTATTCGTGTGACAGTGTACTGCGAGTTTACTTACTAGTTAGTTTAATCATTTTTAGTGTTGTATAGTGTAATAACTAATAAGTGTGCTTTAAAATGAAAACCAAATTTGATACAATTATAAAAAATACAACAACAGAACGTAATAACAGCACGTTTTTGCTGAAAGAAAAATATGATTCCTTAATAAGTGAAGTGAAACGTATTAAAACAGGAAAAAAAGAATCGCCACGTGATTATTGGTTAGTACAACGGTATGATGTGATAGAAGTGCAAGGTAGGTAATGAAAAACTTATACGTCCAATGAAAGAAAATTCTGATATTATATTTTACGTCCACGACGAAGAATTATATGATATTTTACTTAACATTCACCTATCTATTGGACATGGTGGTAGAGACAGAATGATGTATGAACTGAAAAAAAAATATAAAAATATTACTCAATCAAACGTCAAAATTTTTTTAAATTTATGTGAATCATGTGTAAAAAAACAAAAAAGTGAAAAAAAAGGTATCGTGACAAATCCTATGATTTTTTCTGAATTAAATAGTAGATGTCAATTAGATCTTATTGATTATCAAAG
>NW_021770594.1:0-3424 GCF_005508785.2 Acyrthosiphon pisum
AATATTCTCAAGAACATAATATTATTGTAAAATATTTTCGGCATAAATAGGTTACTTTTAAATTAAAACTAATTGGGCTCATGTATATATCTTATATTTCAAATGTTTATATTTATAAACAGTAAATATTTTCAATAGACAAAATAGTCTTAGCCCACATGGGTTCACTTTTCGTGCTCGGCTTTCTCGGCACGCAAGATTTACAATACCATGTTTCAGTTATTGTGTAACTATGATGTGATTATTAGTGTCCAGTGAAATACGTTTATTTTTATTTTTTGAGTAAATTATTAACTTAACTTAATTCAGTTAAAAATTATCATTAATTTGCCCAGGCTTGCGTTTCACAAGAATTCGCAGCATCAATATGAGACGAAATATGTTTTGCTAAACATTATTTATATAAAAAAAAAATTTTATTCAATAATTGGGCTCAAATAATCGGTCTTTGAGTGGATTTTTATATTGGTAGTTTTCGCCTTCGAGTAGATTTTCATTGTCGCGGTCTGAATCGTGGTCTTCTTGAATTGCTCTTCCTCGTCATCCTCAATCCTGTCCACTATACCTCTAAGATAGGGAATCCTCAGGTCGTTGCGAGTACAGCATCTCCAGGTATGGGATGCTATTATTAAAATTGTTTATTTTTTTAGAATCAATAAAATCCACTTATGCATGCTTTAACTTTTAAGTATAAATAAATTTAGTACCCATTCATGTAGCTGGTCATCTAATACTTCAGGCTCATGAGAACAAGTGGATGAACCGGGCGTTTCTGCCATATCGCGTATTAAATCCTAACACATAGCTCTTGCATTATACGATGGTAATCTACGTCGGGGTGTTAAACAGTCACTATCATCTTGGTCTTCCGGTTGTCATCTTTTTGTACTATTTGGATCACATTGACTGACAATCGAGGAAGGGATCTGATGCTGTAAAAAAATTGTTTTATATTTTAGAATAAATAATACAATACAAATAACATGATTTACCGTTTCATTAGTGCATTCGTCATAATCCTGAGTTCAACGGCCAACGTTTAGATTTCTATAGAGCCTTGGCGATGTCTGGATTAATAATCTAGATGGTGGGCTTCTTTGTTTCTGAGCTAAATTGTTTACTGGATATTTTGTATGATTGTACTGTGTTAATACAGCAAACATAGCGTCAATCGTATCTAAGCTTGGCTGATACACATGGCAGCAGGTCGAGTTCTGTAATAATTGGCATATTTGATGTTGTAAGGATGAAAATATTCTTGAGTGAAATCGAATTGTTATTTGAACATTTTTGTTCTTCATTGAACAATAGGTTGACTAAAAGCAATCCACGTTTAATCCATCTGGCGACTAAATCTTTGAAATATGTAGATTTTGAATTCTGACGGAATAGAATTTGAAATATACAATTGAGAGTGTCCGTTAAGAGGATGTGATACCAACATGTGTTATCTCCATCTTACAATTGCGTAAGATAGCAAATTGTACGCTCAGCAGAACACGTGTAACTCCATTTATTTAAAAATTAGAGTGAATTGACCTTTTATAAAATCTAAAGATAAGATTATTATCTAAGCAACCTCATACCTAGGTATTTAGTATATTTTAATTTTAACGCGAGTTATGAGTATTTTAAAATTGTAAATTTTTTAACGTTATAAAATATAAGAAATATTTTTTGCCTCGTCAATAGGAAGGCAATGTCGTTCTATATTTTGTTTTCATATTCGTCAACTATAACTTCAGATATCCGCATTGTAACTAGTGACTTGTTGAGTGGTATGATTTCACTCTAAATCGATGAGGTGGAATAATTATTTTAAGAAGTATTTTATCCTATTGGGTATAATATTTTTTTCTACGAATTTCTAGATGGCCGACAGTAGACTTATTGGTCAATAGCTTGTGAGTTATGTTGAAACGTTTTGTTATCCCGGTTTTTGCATGGGGATGATTATTGCGAATTTCTATGGATATGGGAAGACACCTAGCACCATTGTTGAGTTTATTAGGCTATAACTATGTAAGAAAGGGATTTTGGGGTGAGATTTTTAAGTATTTTGTCCGTAATAAGGTCATCTAAAATAAATAATAAATTTCTTGTGGTAATTATTTGGGGGTACATGGGCTTATGGTATTGGATTCTCCTTGATTATCGAGCTAGCTTCAAATTCAACAGTTATAATGGTAAAATTCCCCGGTGGTTTGAAATCATGGTTTTTAATTTCTTCAACCACGATATAATAAACAGGATTTTTCCTGATCCACATAGAAAAATGTAATGTCAATAAAAGTAAGTATTTACTATTTAATGGTGTTGAACAAAATATTTCATACCAAATATTTCTATATATTGGAATGCATTAATCAATTTGATCATTTATGGTAATTTATTTATGGTGTCAGGCCTACAATACTAAATCACACACTATATTGTAATAAATGCTATGTGCCAATTTCTCCGTTCACTAAATATCACAATGATATCACAATCTTCCGGCTAAAAATTTACAATATTTTAGAATTATTTTGGTTATAATATTTCTATGTATTATGTATTTGTATTACTTATTCTTAAAGACCATAATACAAAAAAAAATTTAATTAGTTACTACCTCATTTGTTGTTCCTGAATTCTCGTAAGCTAATTTAATGTACAAGAGGAGTAATATTGTGCCACATATTAAATTGTACGTACCTAGTTCTGTCGTTTATCCATCTCCTTCATCGATTATATTCGGAAGATCTATAATAATATAAATAGTAAATTATACTAATTAATGACTGTGAAAAAAATTATTTCCTTTTTACTTTTTAAATCAGAGGCATAACCCAAATAGCGTTTTATTTTATTTTAATTAGATTCATCATATAATTAGATAATACGTTAAATTAATATATTATACTTACCAAAATATAATCCATGCAAAAGTAGCCCCGTCATGGAAATTATTGAACCGACAAAGTAGTACTGAAAACAATAACAATTTCCGTAAGTACAGTGTGCACATTTTATTAATAAGTAGATACCATTGTGCAGTCTTGCAAAGAATACTTTTATTTTGTATTTGGAATACATATTCGAATAAATGAGAATTAAGGTATTTAGAATACGTATTTGAATAGTTCTTAAAAAATATATTCAGAATACATATTCGAATACTATTAGAATACTTTTTTGCACAACTAGTTTTTAAGTGGTGGGTAATTAACATTTATTAATTAATAATTAAAAACACACCGTAATCATAAGTTATTTATACATTTTAACAACATATGATACGGCCGATATGGGCCATACGGGAGACAACACATTGGTGTTTACAAAAAAATCAAATAATGGGCCAATATTTTGTTCAAGAATAAAATTAATATTCATGATTTATAATGTCTTGTACTCATTGTCACAATTTAAAACTATTTTT
>NW_021770594.1:3524-12859 GCF_005508785.2 Acyrthosiphon pisum
AAAAGTGAAAAAAAAACAGAAAACGCAACACGATTTTATCGATTTTTAGAATTAAATATCGAAGATGAGTTTCTTACGTCACCAGACCATACTGTATACCACGATATATGGCTATTATATAATATAGATTGCCCTGCCCCCAGATCATCTTGCCTCTACACTAATCCTCGATGATCGTATTAGACGATAAACGGAACATCAAATAAATATTTAGTACAATACCTACATCATACAATATTGCATATTATAAATTATAAATATTATAAGACTGTTGGTACACCATTTACTAATACACGAAACTACCCCTTGGCACACTCGTCGTTGGCTACAGTAAGGTCGGCTACACACCCACGCATATTTTAATAGTATATTAATAGTATAATAGTTTAATAGTATATCGCTAGGTTTATGTATTTATATAAATGTATAAATTAATAAATAATATTTCATAAATAACTATTTTTCAAATAGATATAATGTTATAAATGAATAATAATATATTATCTTACTATATGTTCTTGAAATGAGGATAACATCTATGTTGAGAATATCACCTACTTTTACCTTTGCTATCGATGTCTGTGATAAGTAACGACTTTTGATAAAAAAAGATGTTTTGCTTATCTTTAGGTAATGTAGAAAATAAAAATGTTGAATAAAACTATGAAGTAAAATAGGTATGTGACTGATATGTATTTCATCTCAGTAAACATACAAAAAATATATCACAAAATATATACAAAATATATCATTTGTATGATCATTATATTTTACTATATGTATATAGACTCATGCGTATTACCATTAATATATTATTATAGAAAATATATCATATTATTAAAGTGAGAACTTTATTGCGCACATTTTTCGTCTCATATTGATGCGGCGCACTCTTGTGAAATGTGTACTAAAACATTTAATCGAAAAGATCATAATTATTTGTATTTTGTCTAAATTTTGGCAAGTATAATATGTACGTTTCTATACTGCTTTTAGCTAGGACAAATACTTGACTCTTTTAAAACAAAAACATGGTACCTATGAATAAAATAAAAATCATTCTATTAACCACGGTCAAAGTGAAAGTGTGAACCTTAGAATAATAGAATTATAAAAAACTTGTTTTAAGTTATTAATCCTTAACTATAAAATGGAGATCAATAAGGTTGAGATACATGCAATATAGTCACCACTCACCAGACTCGGCGGGTTATCCGGAAATCAATGATTTTACGGTCCGATAATAGAGCGTCTCGCAGAGATGCATTTATAAATTAACGAATATCAAACAAATCAGAAAAAAAACTATTTTAACCTGGTGTGACCTATATTATTATCTAATATTTATATTTAATTATTATTTTAAATATTTAATGTTCCCCGTTTTGTCCGGTGGGCTGTAGCCTGCCCAGAATTGTAACCCTAGTTGCGCCTATGACTTATGCGATGTACAATATTCATACCATTATAGGTATAAAGAAAAATGCTACTATTCAGCACATCTTACACGATTTATAATATTGTTATTAGAGTTTGTGTTTTCGACATTTGAACGTAGTTCGAGACGTTTACACTTTCCATATACGTTGATTGTAATAATAATAGTACTATTATTATAGCTGGAACACGTAGCCGAAATACGCACTTGTCATCCCAATAATTATTGAAATATATTGACCTCGTTGCGACAGTTGAAATAATAATAATATTATTATTGCTGGAAAACGTAGACGAATATACGCACATGTCATCCCGATGATAACGCCTCGTTGTGATGTCATTACACAAACAATAATAATAATAATTATTATTATAATCCCATTATAGGAAAAAAGCACTAGTTAGGTTTTCAGAAAAAAAATTGGGAAAATAGTATCTTTAGGTATTTGACAAAAACGATTTTGTTGTAATTATTTTATCAAAAATAAATAACCACATACCTAGACATAATATGTACCTTTCTACTTCAAATGTTGACCAAAAATGTCTCAAATAGTACATTAGTTAATCATTTTAAAAATCATATTTCCGGTTAAAACATACTTTGCCCCCTTCCTCTACAGCAAATTTGAAATACTAAAGTGAAATGTAATAAGAATACGCAGGTGCTAGCCGGGTAGATATCTACCCAAAAAAGAGTGCAGCGATTAAAAAAGGGTTCGGCACCACTGTTTTTGTTGGATTATATCAACTTTAATTAATAATTTCTGGTTGTAATAACTGCAATAATATTAGTTACGTTGTATAAATATAAGTGAGAAAAACAAATAACTTTGTATTAGATTGTAAAGTTTTGTTCCCATTTTGTATAATGGCTAAAAACGAAACTTTGCGTGGAAACTAATTTATAACTTTATTGCTAATCTAATTTAGTCATATTTAGTTACCTATATAGGTAATAGAAAATACAAGAGATATACTTTCTTGTGTAATTAATGTACCTATGTACTTATCAGCTTATTAATAGGTACCCATCAAATTATCACAAATTATCTTTTATATTTTACTATTATATGTATGTAAAATATATTTATATTACCTATAATATGTTTTATTTTGTACAATTTAATGTTAGGTACCTATTAGGTATCAGTAGCTATTTAATATTTTCAAATAAAAAACTTCGACAGTCATAATTGGCAAGTATTGTTTTGTATAGCTGAAGTCAAAGGAGTAAACATAATACGTAATGAAATATAAATATTAGTAAAAAAAATGATATTTAATTATATTGAATAAGAAATGTAAGCTAATGTAGTGTTTATAAAATTGTATTTATACATATAAATTTACAAAAAATGTCTTCAAATCATAAAAATGTCATAAAAAAAAAAAAAAAAATGCTCTAAAAATCAAAAAAGTTAAAAATATTCTAAATAAAAATTTCATTTATTGCATATTATCAAATGTTGTGGAAGTCTGTGTATGTAAGGATTTCAAATTAATTACTACTATAAACAAGGTATGCAAAAAACCCATAACGTTTAGGTTATATTTTGTTATAAACTTATAAATTATAATAATTAATCCATATTGAAGATATTCATCTAAAATGTACAATGTATACAGTATACACAATGGCAGTCTTGTAAAGTATTCGAATAAAAGTATTTGAATACTTTTATTTGAATTTTTATTCATTAAAAAAATATTTTTTTTCGATCCAGAAAAATAGTTTTAAATTTGTGACAAGAGTACAAGACATTATAAATCATGAATATTAATTTTATTCTTTGAACAAAATATTGGCCCATTATTTGATTTTTTTTGTAAACACCAATGTGTTGTCTCCCGTATGGCCCATATCAGCCGTATCATGTGTGGTCAAAATGTATAAATAACTTATGATTACGGTGTGTTTTTAATTATCAATTAATAAATGTTAATTACCCACCACTTAAAAGCTAGTTGTGCATAAAAGTATTCTAATAGTATTTGAATATGTGATTTAGTATTGTAGGCCTGACACCATAAATAAATTACCATAAATGATCAAATTGATTAATGCATTCCAATATATAGAAATATTTGGTATGAAATATGTTGTTCAACACCATTAAATAGTAAATACTTACTTTTATTGACATTACATTTTTCTATGTGGATCAGGAAAAATCCTGTTTATTATATCGTGGTTGAAGAAATTAAAAACCATGATTTCAAACCACCGGGGAATTTTACCATTATAACTGTTGAATTTGAAGCTAGCTCGATAATCAAGGAGAATCCAATACCATAAGCCCATGTACCCCCAAATAATTACCACAAGAAATTTATTATTTATTTTAGATGACCTTATTACGGACAAAATACTTAAAAATCTCACCCCAAAATCCCTTTCTTACATAGTTATAGCCTAATAAACTCAACAATGGTGGTAGGTGTCTTCCCATATCCATAGAAATTTGCAATAATCATCCCCATGCAAAAACCGGGATAACAAAACGTTTCAACATAACTCACAAGCTATTGACCAATAAGTCTACTGCCGGCCATCTAGAAATTCGTAGAAAAAAATATTATACCCAATAGGATAAAATACTTCTCAAAATAATTATTCCACCTCATCGATTTAGAGTGAAATCATACCACTCAACAAGTCACTAGTTACAATGCGGATATCTGAAGTTATAGTTGACGAATATGAAAACAAAATATAGAACGACATTGCCTTCCTATTGACGAGGCAAAAAATATTTCTTATATTTTATAACGTTAAGAAATTTACAATTTTAAAATACTCATAACTCGCGTTAAAATTAAAATATACTAAATACCTAGGTATGAGGTTGCTTAGATAATAATCTTATCTTTAGATTTTATAAAAGGTCAATTCACTCTAATTTTTAAATAAATGGAGTTACACGTGTTCTGCTGAGCGTAAAATTTGCTATCTTACGCAATTGTAAGATGGAGATAACACATGTTGGTATCACATCCTCTTAACGGACACTCTCAATTGTATATTTCAAATTCTATTCCGTCAGAATTCAAAATCTACATATTTCAAAGATTTAGTCGCCAGATGGATTAAACGTGGATTGCTTTTAGTCAACCTATTGTTCAATGAAGAACAAAAATGTTCAAATAACAATTCGATTTCACTCAAGAATATTTTCATCCTTACAACATCAAATATGCCAATTATTACAGAACTCGACCTGCTGCCATGTGTATCAGCCAAGCTTAGATACGATTGACGCTATGTTTGCTGTATTAACACAGTACAATCATACAAAATATCCGGTAAAAAATTTAGCTCAGAAACAAAGAAGCCCACCATCTAGATTATTAATCCAGACATCGCCAAGGCTCTATAGAAATCTAAACGTTGGCCGTTGAACTCAGGATTATGACGAATGCACTAATGAAACGGTAAATTATGTTATTTGTATTGTATTATTTATTCTAAAATATAAAACAATTTTTTTACAGCATCAGATCCCTTCCTCGATTGTCAGTCAATGTGATCCAAATAGTACAAAAAGATGACAACCGGAAGACCAAGATGATAGTGACTGTTTAACACCCCGACGTAGATTACCATCGTATAATGCAAGAGCTATGTGTTAGGATTTAATACGCGACATGGCAGAAACGCCCGGTTCATCCACTTGTTCTCATGAGCCTGAAGTATTAGATGACCAGCTACATGAATGGGTACTAAATTTATTTATACTTAAAAGTTAAAGCATGCATAAGTGGATTTTATTGATTCTAAAAAAATAAACAATTTTAATAATAGCATCCCATACCTGGAGATGCTGTACTCGCAACGACCTGAGGATATCCCTATCTTAGAGGTATAGTGGACAAGATTGAGGATGACAACATTTACGTAAAATTCCCGTCACAAGAGAAAAATGCAGCGTTTAAATACGTAAAGAACGAAGTCATACTATACCAAAGTCAATTCAATAATGGGAAATTTCTGACGATAAAACCAGTCAACAAATTAAAATTATCATACAAAAATAAATGTATTTTAATGTACGAAAAAAAAAAAAATTATTTATGTCAATAAATTTCACTTTAATAAAAAAAAAAATAATTTTTGTCACAACACCAGTTTGCAAACTACAATTTAAGTATTTTGTAAGCATTAGGGGCAATACTGAAAGCAAACAGATTAATAATGCCAGGTGGTGAAATTACCATCAGTTATGGTGATGAATATTTTGGTCCAGAGAACTTTATGTGTCATACATGTGAGCGTAAATCTATTGGTTATTATCAACAAAATAATCAACGCTCAAGAGCAATTCAAGAAGACCACGATTCAGACCGCGACAATGAAAATCTACTCGAAGGCGAAAACTACCAATATAAAAATCCACTCAAAGACCGATTATTCGAGCCCAATTATTGAATGAAAATTTTTTTTATATAAATAATGTTTAGCAAAACATATTTCGTCTCATATTGATGCTGCGAATTCTTGTGAAACGCAAGCCTGGGCAAATTAATGATAATTTTTAACTGAATTAAGTTAAGTTAATAATTTACTCAAAAAATAAAAATAAACGTATTTCACTGGACACTAATAATCACATCATAGTTACACAATAACTGAAACATGGTATTGTAAATCTTGCGTGCCGAGAAAGCCGAGCACGAAAAGTGAACCCATGTGGGCTAAGACTATTTTGTCTATTGAAAATATTTACTGTTTATAAATATAAACATTTGAAATATAAGATATATACATGAGCCCAATTAGTTTTAATTTAAAAGTAACCTATTTATGCCGAAAATATTTTACAATAATATTATGTTCTTGAGAATATTGTGAATTTTTGATTTGTCTATATCAATGAAATTAAATAATATTATATCACTTATTAGTTATTAGTATTTATTAATTATTATCACAATTCAGACCACGACGATAAAAATCTACGATAAAATAGGTGGCTTTATGTTTTTGTAATTTTAAAGAAAAGTTATGAGATAGATGGATAACCTCATATCTATTTTAGATCAAACTAATATTATATTGATTGGGAATCAAAATGAAAACATTGATTTTGAACCGAGTATTTCTCCAAACTCAAGTAATCGTTTATCAAAACTTTACGTTATTCTTTGACAATATCAGCTGCAGTTAACGACGAATTCAAACCAAATATAAATAATACAAATTAATATTTGGATAATGAAGGACAATATAAATATTTAATGTAAATTTAACTAATAGCGACCATCGAAGGAAATCAAGTACGGCTACTATATTATAATTTTTTAAACGTTTACCCCCTCTAAGAATAATATATTAACTGTTAATACAATTGATTACAAGACTGGAAATTAAATTGTTAAATTTAATTAATTTGCATAACGGATTAATGATTTTGATCAAGCACTGACCAACTTATAACTTCACATGAAGTTACTTGTTTGTACTTAATATGTTAATTTCAAGTTCATTCCGGAGTAGAATACAATATATACTATTATTACTTTCAATAGGCAATATTAAGGTTTTGGAGACGTAATTAATACTTTTACTTGCCTCTACTGTCTTTAGTCCAAAGCTAATAAATCGCATCCAAATTCAGCAATATAAAACGAAACAAAACTTACTTTTTTGTTTACTAAATATTAATTATACTAACGATTTAAGCCTTTTTTGATACATTTTTCTACTTACTCATTAATGTGGTAGGTTTATTTACAAATACAAAGCATGATATAAGAATTATTATAAATTATTAATTTGTTTATACTTTCTACTTGACTTATAGCTACTGTTCACTAAATAAAAGTACTTAAACGTCCTACACATAATGATGAGTATTGTGTAATTTAAAATTAAATTAAAACTAATTGTATCTATAGTTGAATTATGTATTTCACTTATTTGTTAGGATTGATTTTTATTTTTTTTATATATTTTTATTTTTATATTATATTTCGTTTGTATTGAGATTGATATTTAACCAGATTAACATTTATCTGAAACCTATATGTTTATCAAATCTTACATTATAAATAAATAGTTGGTACCTACGTAGTATTATGATTTATAAATAATAATAAAATATCATGTAAATAAATACGGCGTTTAGCATATTATCATACAAAAAAGGTGGTACGCATTAAAGTATTAAACTTTGCGTGGTGAAACGGCCTTTGGACTGTTTGGGCTCGCGTTTTTTTTATAGATTATGCTTTCAGGAGTAAAATATGTGCTTCCACGTCACCCAGTTAACATAGATTTTCCATGGCAACACACGTTTAATTCAACTATTGAAGTCTAACAAGTACATTTAAGCCCCAAAATAATTATATAGTAATTATAATTCATTTTGCAACATCGCAGGTTTTACGTCAAATTATACAAATGAAAATATAATATTGCAGCACCCCCGGTGAGAAAAGCAGTTCTTAAGAATATAATATAATAAATTTAGTATTAATAAAAAAAAGCAGGTAAGTGGATGTCGCTCTGCTGTACAGTAGATTACAAGTGGGTCATTGTATAATGGTTGTATTAGATTTGAATTCAGTGATATAATATCATCGTATAAGAAAAACGATTCTGAGCGGAGACGGTTTGTCAGTCTGGATATTTTATATTTTGTTATTATTTATTTTATCATGTAAGTTGAATTAATATTAAAATATGATAATTTTTTATTCGTTTCTATGGTGATAAACAAAGCGTTACAAATTAAAATCCCATTTTTAGCGTTTTTTTGTAATTTTCGGGTGGTTTTTCCCGTGGCATTAAATAACTATTAAGAAAATCGAAAAATGACCTATCTAAAGTACCATCTTGACCCAATTTGCTAAAAGATAAGGTACTATTTGTTGAAATCGAAACACTTCTTCTGGAAGAAATTTTGTATACAGGATATAAAAAGAAAAATAAAAGGAAAAAAAATAAAATAAAATAAACACAATAGCTCCCTCGCTCCGCTCAGAATCTAATATAATGTATAGTCAAATATATAGGAATAGAGTGACATTTTTCATTTAAAGTATCATATAAATTAACAGAAATAATGTAATGTCAGTTTAATACATATTGTAGTAAAGAATTAATTTAAACATTTTAGAAAATATAAAAATAACATAAAATAAGTTAACTTTAAGCACAAGCTAAATTTAAACATTTAAAATGTTTCTTAAAAATAATTAAATTACTAAAAATATTCATATTAATATTAAAAATTAAACATAATTTCAGACCTATATAAAATACACTATTTTGTCCATAAACATTTACACAATTCGTAAACGTATATTAATATTATGTAATATGTTTAAATCTAGTTTTATGTTCATGATCAAAAATAGAATTAAGTGTTTATATTTATATAACTGAACTAGCTGATCCCGTGCACTTCGTTACCCGTTAAATGTACAAACTGTATATGACTCAAACTTTGTTCAATGCGTTATTTAATATTCGGTGTGTGATGTTCTAGATTTATCTTAACTTTTCTGTTGCCCAGGATAAAAATTCTGATTCACAGCAGTACATTGTCAGGTAGGCAATCTACCTGCGGTAGATCGCGGAACCCGTGTTATTTGTACGTAAGTGTATAATTTAACTCTACGCAATATCAAAGTTATACCAAGTTTGTCGTTTTTACTTAATTCCACCTACGATGGATTAATATAATCAATTAATACAAAACCTAACCTAACCGTACTAAAATCCAATGAGTAAAAAAAAAAAACAAATTTAACCCTTTTTAAATTTAGCCTATCTTCTTCCCAGGGGGCTAATCTACCCAATTAAGAGGCCATAACTCCGGGATTACTTATAGCACAGCATACAAACTTAGATAATAGCCGATTCTCAGACATATAATTATTATATTGAT
>NW_021770594.1:12909-16178 GCF_005508785.2 Acyrthosiphon pisum
CTTTAATTGTAGTCACTCCTATGGCTGACCGCAATTTCTCGAAACGCTCCTTGACCAAAGGCTTTGTTAGAATGTCTGCAATCTGGTCCTCCGTTCCAATGAACTGCAATTGAAATTGTCCATCTTCATACTTTTCCCGAATGAAGTGATATCGTACGTCAATGTGTTTCGTCCTCTTATGAAACTCCAGATTCTTAACTAAACGTATATCACTCTGATTATCAATGAATAATACCGGTTGTTTATCACCTGTTTTTGATAAGCTTTTTATCAACCACGTAATCCACATGATCCCCTTGGCTGCTTCACTCGCCGCTATATATTCGGCCTCTAATTTGAATAAGTATCCCGACGTCGAACGTCGTGATTGAATGTCACCTGCGTAATCTGCATCTCTAAATATTTCTAATAATAATTGTGTATTATTATTAAAATATAAACCATAATTAAATGTTCGTTTGACATATCGTATAATCCGTTTAATCAAGTTCCAAGTTCCAAAGTTCACTGTATATGCTATATCTGGTCTTGCCCGAGTAGCAATTTTAATGTTCAATGTCGGTTTCCAATTACCGTGTTAAAAATACGGTGCATACACTGTTTATGAACCGATAACTGAACCTACAATGGTTCACTAAAAATATGTTTAACATTTTGAATAACTGAAATATTTTTAAATAATTCAATGTCAGTTATTCAGACCTTGCACGGTGCTTACAGTGTGCCGTAAAACCGACATAAGTATATGGTGCTATGAAAATGTTCATACATATTCATTTAGTTACAAGCTTGTGTTACAGTACCGTGCCATGCACGGTTCTATGGCCGTACTTAATAACATTGTTGCTCAGTGCCTGGTCAGTGTTATCTGTTTTTACATACAACTTTTAATTCTTTTATTGGCCATACTGACTGGAGTGCACAAAAGATTTTACACTAATAAACGATTTAGTAATGCAATTTATTTGGTTTAAATTTGAAATTATTATTAATAAACAAGTCAAAAATAAACAACTATTTTACAATGCAACGAAGTGCACAGGGTCAGCTAGTACCTTATACATCAACAACAAACCGTGGTACTATCATAGGTATATAATAGTATACTTTAGAAGTTTCAAGTACCCACGATATTAATATTATACAATCACATCAAAATAACTAAAATAGTTATTCCAGGTTTTTCAATATGTAATTTCATCCAAATTTGAGCTTAAATGACTATACAAATAAACTGTGCTTATGTATTTTTAGATTTTTTGGTAACAGAATTAAATACTTACGTGGAACCTTGTTTTAAATTTTTAATCCTTAGCTATAAAAGTTAAACATTTTATAAATTTTTAACTAAAAAAAATTATTAAATTTTAAATTTGATATATTTTGTCAAAATTCAAACTTTAAATGTTTATAAAAAAATTGTAAATATTTACTTTCAATATTTTTCAACTGCTATTGTAACAATATATCAGACGCCTTGCATTACATTTTCCCGCTTTTTTACCCAACAAATACATTTTTATTGATATTTATAGAAAAAAAACTAAAAAAATTGAAAACTGACAGTGTCCGTAAACAACACAAAAAGAGTCAAAATATTTTTAAAATGTTATGGTGTATAGAAAATTGAAATATGAACATTCTGTGGAATTTTCAAGTATCTACAGTCATTCGTTTTTTAATTACAATAAAATAAGAAAATCGTTACGTAAGAAATCGAGTGAATATCAAATGTTGTAAAAATATGAATTTCAAACGTTCATAAAAATTTAATTTGACTTGCTAGTAGACATTTTCTTTTTAAAAAAGGTAGATAAACTTAGGAGGAAAATTGTATTACATTTTAGATTCTGAGTGTAACGATGAATGTATTAATTTTACAATGATGTGTGTTTTTTTTTTATTTTTTATTTTTTTAATTTTTTTTTTTGTCTCTGTCATCACCTTTTAGGACAGTAAAAGTGCTTGGATTTTCTTCAACAGTACCTTTTCTGATAGAAAAGTGAATCTAGTTGGTAATTTGGGGGTCAAAAGTAAAAATTGTCAAATATTTTTCAAAAGCGCCGTGAAAAACAAAAGAAAAATTAAGGAAAAACTGGAATTTTTACGCAAAATCTGTTTTCGAGAAAATTGATTTTGGTTTTTTGTGTAACTATAAAACGAATGACTGTAGATACATGAAATTTTCACTGGTTGTTTATATTTCCATTTTCTATACACGATAAAATTTTCAAAATATTTTGATTTGTTTTGAGCTGCTTACGGACAATTTCAGTTTCCAATTTAATTAGTTTTTTTTTCTATGAATGTCAATAAAACTTTATTTGTTGAGTAAAAATCTTGAAAATTTAATGCAAGGCTCCTACTATGTTGTTACAATGAGATTTGAAAAACATTAAAAATCCTTAGTCACAGTTTTTTTTTATTAGCATTTAAAGTTCAAAAATTGACAAAATATGTAAAAATGACGAAAATTAGCAAATTATTTTGAGTTAATAATTCGTAAAAATTTTTCTTTTTAGAACTAAGATTTTAAAATGTTATACAAGATTCCTTATAGGTTAATCTACCTTTATCAAAAAAAAATTGTCTATAAGAAACTCAAACTAAATTTTTCTGAGCGTTTGAAGTCCATATTTTTACAACATTTGATATTCACTCGATTTCTTACGTAACGATTTTCTTATTTTTTTTTTTTTTTTTATTATTTTTATCCCGCGGCAACTTAGGCCATTGGGAGAAGGGAGGTACTGTCAGTTTAGAACGGTAGGGGTGTTACACGTGGGTGTATTTTGGCAGAATTTCGAATGGGGCACCCGTAGGTTTCTGCCATGCCCCGGAGTGGGGGATGGCGGCACTTGTTCTCCGGACACCGTGACTTGCCCGGAGAAAAATGCCGCCCGGTGGCCGAGAATCGAAACCGCGACCGGCAGCGCCGCGGCCGGCGCGTTAGACCGCTCGGCCACCTCGTCCCCCATTTTCTTATTTAATTATAATTAAAAACGAATGACTGTAGATACTTGAAAATTTCACTGAATGTTTATATTAGCATTTTCTATACACGATAAATTTTTTAAAATAATTCCACTCTTTTTGAACTGTTTACGGACATTGTCATTTTTTAATTTTTTAAATTTTTTTTCTATAAATATCAATAAAATTTTATTTGTTTGGTAAAAATGTGTGAAAATTTAATGCAAGGCTCTTGATATATTGTTACAATAGCAATTGTAAAATATTAAAAATACATAGGCACACATTTTTTTTAT